>NW_017176849.1:3881-21900 GCF_001652005.2 Ceratina calcarata | reverse complement strand
TGTGTGTGTGTGTATTAATAATCACTACGAACAGGATACTTTTGGTGCATGTGTACTCCTGTGGATATTTCTTTTTGTTGCGAAGAAAAGAGCATTCACCCTCGTGACTCGAAAATCCCATAGAGCGTGTTTCGATGTGCTCTTGTGGATTTAGCGAGTAATTAGGTTGAATGCGAGGCACATCATTTAAAATAATTTGCGTTCTCCACTCGTCACCCGAGGTAAGTCCACAAATTATAAGTACGATCCTGATCATCGTTATCGACATGCATTGACCGACGACGATCAGCTGCGCGTACGGTAAAAACACCCGCCGGTACAGGTCGGATTGCTCTATTTCAGGGGCAGAAACGCCAAATTTTTAAACGTTAATAACTAATTAACGAAGCCCCAAACGCAATTTTCTCTCTCTTGATTTTCGTCTTATTTTTGACCATAGAACACGTCCTTAAAATATTGCCCACCTGTAGGTTTACACCCTGTATAACGTCCGGAATCGTCACGCGTAACATGTTGAGAAAAATGTTCCTCGCACTTTCGCTCTGTTAATGACATGTGTTGCTTAGGACACCCTTCTTCTATCTCCCAAAATTGTTTGATGTCAAAACCTAGCGATGTTAAAAAAGTTTGACGTTTGAAACGTGTGACGAACCTTGGCACATTGCCTCCGATAATCCATCCCAATTGCGATTTTTGAAGGATCAAATCTGATCCATTATTGTACGACAATTCAATTTGTTCGACGCTAAGAGCTGCAAGTGTGACACCTGTACCAAGTAGCATGTGTATGGATGTTGGTTGATGAAAAGTTGGATCAGCAAGCTTGATATTTAATGGAATCGCAATTTTTGAACGTTCGATTGGGACCTCTGGCAATGGTCCTGAGATTTTCGGTATTGTAAGAAAAGTTAGAGTCCTTTGGAAATTTGTTGTACGTGATTTAATCGTGGTTGATACGAGTCTACAGATATTGGTGCTTAATTCATTTAATGCCTCAATTGCCACGGATGTCTGTTGGAATGGCAGCCGAAGCCTTTTTGCCAATTCCTCTGTTATAAAATTAGCATTCGAACATGTATCCAACAAAGTGCGACACTCAATGAATTGTAGATCACGGTTCATCACATATATTTTCGCGGTTGTTAACAATCCGTTGGTTTGATCATTTGCAATTAACGTGGTGCCTTGTCGTTGTCAAAACTGTTCGATTTTTTGAGGAGCTAGTCATGGTTTCTCGTCACACGGTTTTGGCTCATGGTGTAATTTTGTGTTATGTCGTTCATTACACACTCGACATCTTCCCGATTTACACTCTTTTGCGGTGTGACCTGGAAGGACGCAATTCAGGCAAGGTTTTGCCTTTTGAACTAATTGCACCTTTTCGCTATGGTTTGCGACTACGAGTTTGTTGCAATTATATGTCGGATGAGACTGTAATTTGCAAATTCGACAACGCGATGTGGTCTTAGTTACGAAGGTCCGGCGTTTATTAGAGGTAAAAGGGCGTGGTGAAGACGGTCTTTTGAATTGCGCAGCCTGGCGTTCTTTACGAATACTATTAGATTTTACTCGTTCTTTCCTTTTAGTAATGGCAGACCTTGACAATTCATTATCCTTGCATTGATGAGATGCATTTCGAAGATACTTGAATATGTCGGTGATCTTCGGCATTTTTGTATCTACTAGCGTTTGCTCCCTCGACTTCCGAGTGTCTGTACCCATTTTTGAAATCGCGATACTTGTTATTAAATCATTTTCAATATCTTCCCATGACCTACCCAAGGCTTGCAGAGATCTAATATGTGATTGCATATAATTTATTAAATCATGAATTGATTCGGCCGTATCGTCGCACATTTCCGGAGTATCGCGTAATAATGAAGCATGTCGCAGAACAAGTGCTCGTGTGTTATCATAGGTTTCCAACAATTGTTCCCATGCTGCCTTGTAATTATCTTCGCTAATAGTAAAAGATTCGATCGCGGATTCAGCCTTTCCGGATAATGAGAGTCGCAAGTAATTTAACTTCTGTATATCGCTGAGCCCGGTATGTGAATGGATCATAGTTTGAAAAACGTCTTTAAAAGCGATCCATTTTTCTAGACGGCCGTCGAATTTTGGTAAATCGATTTTTGGCAAATGAATTCCGATTACGGATGGATTCATTGATAATGCTGGAGATGCATTCGTGTTTCGAAAACTAGTTGATGGCTGATGCATTGTTGACCGTTCAAATTGTTCAAGTAAAGTCACCGCGCTCGCGATCGCATCGTCGTATTGATCGATAACGAGTTCGCGTTCTGCTTCTACTTCGTCGCCACCTTCTGCAAGATCTAATTTGTCTTGAATTTCGTTAAATCCTTCAAATTGTTTCCTAAGGCGTTCGACTTTTCCGCGAAGTTTCACGCGTTCTTTCAGTGAATCTTCGAACGAAACAATGGTTTTTTGCAGTGCAGTAATCTGAGATTTAAAATTACGCCGTTTGTATTTCAACGCACGAATTTCGTTTTCAGTCAAGTGATCTGAAGTTGACATTTTGATTCCGTAATCAACTCTGATGCTGAACAAGTGATAGGCGAGATTTTTTTTAAAGGAATTATGGATTCAGATGTTAGATTGGTGATTTGTTTGATAACGAGCCTACCTTGATCGATGACCGACTGGTTGTTGTCGTTGACTTCAATGATTGCAGTGACTGTTACGTTGTCTGAGCGATCCTCTGACTTCCCTGGAGTCAATGTTTCAATCGTGTTTTCGATGGACAGCAAGCACAACACTACGTGATTAGAGCAAAGCAAAACGTAACGCACACCGATTTTACAAATGGTTCGCACGTGTATCCGGCTCGAAGGACCAAAAAATGTCTCGAACAACCTTGAACGTTCGTGTTCAGACCTGCGTGTGGAAATCAAAGGTATTTTGATTCCCACGATTTCGTAAATGTCTAATGCTGATGACGAAAATGCGAAACTAATCTTCAATTTTTCCGAATGCTGGCAATTACAAACTCAAGTTAAAGTGCCTCAATGCGATCGGCAATGTCGTTGAGTTGCATAGAAGATATCGATAGTCAAGCAAATTCGTTGTATGTTTGATGAGCTCGAATGATAGCTAAATCTCGTATTTTATATTTCCACGTGACCGTGTTGGAAACTCAATTGACTTCGTCCTCCTTCGGAGCGACCGTCCAAACCCCCAAATTGGGACCTCGGTGGGGCAGCAACGTAGGAAAAAACCCTGATTGGTTGGTTTTAAGTGTTAAGGCCCAATCAGTTCGTTCCCTTCTCTGATCACTTTCTTTTTCCCCTTTGGAGGATCTTGGTCTCATTGGGGGAGGGAAAAACGTTAGAAACTGCGTAAAAGTTTCCACGTTCGAATATACAAAGGCCTTGTCCTTGACTTGGGTTGGAGATCAGTTCTTAAAATAAATTGAAGTGCCTTTATCCTTTGAGAACGACTGTTTTCTTATGACCGGAAAAAGGCTGGTTGGGAACGAGTTGACCCTTCTTAAGTGCGGGCCAATCATAAATTCTATTTTTTCGTTGGACGGACGGAACACAGCAGAAAGAAAGCGATTAGTCGTTACTAACATTCACTGAACAAATGTAACATACTCAATGAAATAACTAACAACTTTACAAATTACACAGTAAGAAAATTATGAAAAATGCGAAAAGAATCAGAGTTGAACTTACTTTTTCGTTGGTAAATGCACCTGCTCCTAGAAGAACGTCAATGGGTCAGTGGGTCGACCTTCGGCACTCGAAGATAGGACATATGGTTCGCAGCAGCTGATGCTTGGAGTAAGTCAGTGACCTGCACGATTTTTTCCTTATCATCACGATATTTGTCACTTTCCCACTGGCAAATTTTCACAAAACAAAAATTGTCACTTTTACACTTTCCAAATTCACTGCTACTTTTCATTTTACAAATCCACTGTCACATTTTACTTTACAATTGAAAATTTGCATACACGTTTTTATTTTAATTGTTAGTTCCGATCAGAATACCCTTCGCGGAACAATTCCACTGCCGCTATTGGATTATAACTAACTTACGCGTAAATAACTAACATATTAAAATATTCTGTGTTCGTTAGGGCACACAGCGTTCTGCTTAGTGACGCAAGGCGAAGCCGAATGACCGCTCGCTCGAAGAGTTTCTTCCAAAAAATATTTCCCCATTCGGTGGACAAGTTCGTTACAGAAAATGTGTTCGTATTTTTCAACTAAATCCGACCTTCATCCTTAAAAATTCTTCACGTACAGAACGTCTTTTTAACAGTAATCGAAGAGAATTAGAGCTTTCATTTGTACGACTTCATGCCATGGACTCAGTCAGCATACATCCAGCAGAGTGTATACGAGAAAAGGAACTTCGGCCTTGGCATCTGGTAAGCGCAAGTCTGGGAACTGTCTCTTGTCATCGGTTCGAATGTTCTGTACGTGAAGAATTTGTAAGGATGACAAGGAAACGAAGGTTGGATTTAGTTGAAAAATACAATCACATTTTCTGTAACGAACTTGTTCTCCGAGTGGGGAAAAATTTTCTAGAAGAAAATCTTCGAGCGAGCGGTCATTTGGCTTTGCCTTGTGTCACTAAACAGAACGGTGCGTGTCCTAACGAATACGGAATATTTTAATATGTTCGTTATTTACGTAGGTGAGTTATACTCCAATAGCGGCAGTGGAATTGTTCCGCGAGCGGTATTCCGATCGGAACTAACAATTAAAATAAAAACGTGCATGCAAATTGTCAATTGCAAAGTACAATGTGACAGTGGATTTGTGAAATGAAAAGTGATAGTGAATATGAAAAGAGTAAAAGTGACAACTTTTGTTCTATGAAAATTTTTCAGTGGGAGAATGATAGTGATCGTGATGATAAGGAAAAAATCGTGCAGGTCACTGACTTACTCCAAGCATCAGCTGCTGCAAGCCATGTGTCCTATCTACGACTGCCGAAGGTCGATCCATTCACCCATTGACGTTCTTCTAGGAGCAGATGCACTTACCAACGAAAAAGTAAGTCCAACTCTGATTCTTTTCGTATTTTTCATAATTTTACCTACTCTGTAATTTGTAAAGTTGTTAATTATTTCATTGAGTATGTTACATTTGTTCAGTGATCGTAAGTAACGGCTAATCGCTTTCTTTCCTCTGACATTTAATCAATTTAATAGTTTGTTCTTGCATGCAACTTTTCTTTAAACCTATGCCCTCGTCACGAGCTTAACATACGGGCGCGGCAACGCACAAGGCGGTTGCCGCGCTCCTGCCCGCCTTGTATACTCGCGCTCTGATTGGTCGGGGATTTTTGTTAATAACTCAATAACCACGCCTCGGACAACTTTTTCACAAAGGAGAAATTTGTTTAAAATCACCTCAGCTCCTCCTCATTTTCGGACGTAGTATTAGTTCTGGGACACCCTGTATTAGTCTTACAATTATGGGAATGATAATTTCTCCCGGACACGGTTTACACCCGAAAACTTCAAGATTGTGAATTGTATAATGCCGAACCATGAAAATGTGAAATCTCTTATTATTCAATCAAAATCGTAAATTGTGTTAAAAATGATTGAAAAAATAGGCAGCCACGGTGTCATTTAATATGGAAACTTATCATTACTTCGGATTTGCGATTTCTCAGTTTGTACACATCTTCTTCCTTACGGTTCAAGGTCAATTCGTGATCAACTTGCAAGATAGCATTTACATTAAAACGTGAGTATCGGATTTCAAATCAATTGTGTTAATAATGAGTTTGTATCAAACCACCGCCAATTATTTTATCGACAACATTTGACCGACATTGATTTCGCTGATAAGTATAATTCATCAACAATATTTGTACCAAAGCTTGTTTCACCGACGTTGACTTTGCTAACAATGAATTCACTGTCAGTGTTTCCAGCATATAGTGTAATCTTATAATTTTCGTTTAATATTTACTCATTACTTTTAATTACCGTTCTTACTCTATTATACTTATTGCCTTACAACTTCACAATTACTTCAATATATAATACACATGTATAATGTATTGTACCGAAGTTATTATTTTACTTTATGATAATGATGGTATACGAATACAGTTTCGGATACATAAGTAAGTAAATATAGTGTTAATGTCGGTAATTTCACCATCAGTGACTTCATCCTCAGTGAAGTCAATGTCGGTGAAACAAATGTTGATATAAGCATTGTTGGTGAACTACTCTTGTCAGCCAGGTCACATGTTGTCGATTAAAATATTGTCGGTGATTTGATACAAACCCGTTAATAATGCATTAATCATTCAATATTATTCTATACATCGTTCATAGTATATTAGAAAGCATTTTTTTTTATGGATTTTTATCACAAGTACTTCTTGATGATTGTCATAGCTTCGAAACGTGCTGGTATGGAGGAAACGTCAAGACGCAAGCACTATTCGTTTTGATTCAACGCAGAAATCTGACACCACCTCAACTGACGGCTGGCGGACTGGTGAAATTGAATTTGGACACTTTCGCAGAGGTAAATCGTTATCAGGTGACAGTTATTCAATTGGGAAGAACGATAGTTTTTACGTTATTCTAGGTCGTAAAAGTGTGCGTCTCATATTGTACTGTTCTGAGGTCTGCGTAAACAATGTAATTAAAGCAAGTGGATTTTTACACGCTACATGATAATCAATTGAGGAGTACATACTTAAATATTGATATACATGTATAGTTTAACTAATAAATGGATGAATCTACATCGTTCAAATGTATGCATAATTTGTGAAAGTATAATCAAGCACAAAAGCAATAATTGTATTCTGTATTGAACAGACAATACGTAAAACAATATATTAGAAGAGTAATGAAATCATTAAAGATAAAATTTTATATGTGACTTATCTTATTATATACCTACAAGATAAGAATAAAGGATTGTTATACACTTTTTAAATGTTTTAATGAAATATTTCATATAATATTATTAAAATATTTATCATATAATTTTTCACATAACAACATACGTATAATATTTGCACTTGTATATTTTTTTAATTCTTAAGTCCATTTTTCTTTTTTCCTATATGTGAAACAGAATTAGAACGTGAACGAAGTAAAAGCTGAAGAGTCTGAAAGATAATGTCGGCTAGCGAAACAATTCGTAAAATAGTGCGAGAGAACAGGTTTTATTATTACGTAAAGCAAGTAATAGAATTATGATTTCAATGATTGCGATGATAATAACGGTAAAAGTACGAAGAATGAGAAAAACTTAAAGGATTGAGAATTAATATCCGAGCATTAATGACCGAGCATTACTTCCTATATTAACTCTTAAACGTTCTCCTTTTGCTTCAATCATTAGTCAAATCCATAAGACTCATACTCATTTTAAGATGTTACTCCCATTATATGTACATACTTCTGCGGATATGCAGCCAGAAAAAATAATAGTTCGGATCAACGCATTCCCAGGAATGTTCAAATGTTGTGGAATAAAATGTTGGACACTTAGTTGAAACTTGAAGTTCATTTTTAAATTACTCGGACTGCATACAAATAGTAATTTAATAAATGCTATTTTAACGATGTTACAATTATTTGAAGCGAAAGCTATTCGAATGTTCATTGTTTGACGGCTGAGATCGTTCTGTCATTCTAAACTGGCAAGAAACCGCCTGATGTCGAAAACATTGTTAAGAGGTCGAACCGTGCCAGGGGCCCGACGGGTGACCGAGTATGTCGACTGGGGTTTACTTAAGGAAGGAGAGAGACGCACAGGCGAACCTAATCTAACACTCAGGGTTAACTTCGGTAGCTGTAGGACGTGGACGACGAGATATGATCAGTTCTCTTTAGCCACTAGGTATCAAGGTTGTCGGATTGGCAGGTCAACTTCGTTGATACGTTTCGAGCGGCTCTCGAGACGTATCGTTCGCGGAATACTCCGGTTGTCAAGCTAATTTGGAAATAGGATTTGAAATGAATGTTGAAACGAATCTAGGAATTTGAACATACATCCCTATTACTCGTTACAATATTCTAAGTATTGACACCGAGGAGAGATTACTAAAGAGTGTGTTACCGACGTGAACTTGAGTGTATGGACGGGAATTGCGACTTCTAAAGGCGAGCGTCTCAACGTAGCGGTTTAGACACCGCTGCGTAGGCTCCGTGCACGATGGTTCGAATTTGGGATCGTCGGGGCCGTATTCCTCGTCTCCAACCGATGACGGTTGATAAAACGACGAGTTCGGGACAGAGGAAGACTGGGGATCTTCCTCTGCGACCCAGTTGCCCTGTGGAGGCGTGTCGTCTGGAAGCAGAGCACTTCAGAGAGAGTAGACTCTATTGCAATTCCGGGGACCGTCAACGCACGTAGTTTTTGGCTGTTATGCAATAAATTATTTAGCAGACCTCCCGAACGCAAGCACCCGTGGAAAATTGAAGTAGGGTTTATGGCTTATGTCAATCGTTGGGTCGAGCGAGAAAACGAACGAATAGACAACGCCTGTAGTTTGAGCCTGCAGTCTTGGGCCGGTTAGCCTTTTTATGACTGCGTGCGGATTGTCACCGGACCCTGTGGGTCCTTGGCGGACTCGATGTGTGCGCCAGGCACTTGACATCTGGCAGGGAAATTGCGTCTGAAAGGGCTCGCTTGTGTTTCCGGGAGGGGCTGGCTCGCGTAGCTCACGTATCCCAAGTATCGGTCGTATTGTGCGTGTTTAGTCTTAAGTCGGTATCTTTTTTGCTCGTAAATATATTTGGTCGACGACGCGCGGATAGATTTATTTATTATTGTAACGGCCGTTCCTGGCGTGGGTTTTTTCAAGAAGAGTTTTCCCCACGTCACAAGCGAAGCTTGGGTAAATGCGGGAACGCGCTGAGCTTGTCAATGGCAAATGTGTCGACGGACACGGCTGGGTAGCGAGCGTCTGGAATGCGGAATAAGAGAGCTGTTTTAGGACAAACCTGGACTCGATAACTGCTGAAACCTTATGGTATTTGATTCCACTCATTTTCAAAAATATCTCGAACTCCTCAGAGACGAATTGTCGCCCGTTGTCAGAAACTACCGTGACAGGTGTATACCGCGAATATCTCGTCTAGGATATCGATTATCGCCGCACTAGTCATCGAACTCGTCGTCTTGACTTCTATCCACTTACTATAAGCGTCCACTACTATCAGTAGCATTATACCTGCGACAGGTCCAGTGTAATCGATGTGGATGCGCTCCCAAGGCCCCGTACGATATTCCCAATGATGCTCCCGAAATTTTGGAGGGGCATGAGCGTGTCTAGCGCACTCCGTACATGACTTCGCTATGCGTTCGATATCAGCATCAATACCTGTATAGTATAATGAACGTGCTAAACCTTTCATCTTGACTATGCCCACATGAGCTGCATGCAAGTCGTCGAGTATAGCCGTACTCAACGAAGGAGGCACGACGACTCGATGCTCGAAAATTAAGCAATTTGAAAAGAGACTGTAATTAGCCTCCGAAGCTTTGTATCCGTAGCATGCGAGAATCTTTCCTGCTTCCAACAGTCGCACAATCTCGCCCAGATGAGTGTCTTTGCGCGTCTCTCTCGCTATCTGCTCCGCTCGCACTGGAAGCTGCTTAATCTGGCACAACATGAAAGTATCGAATTCGTCAAAGTCTGTGGCCTCTTTCCCTTCTCGCGGACAGCTTTCGTATATGCTGTTTGTCGTGATCGATAATGGTGCACACGAACAATAGTCTGCATTCGCGTTCGCTTTCGTCGATTTAAACTGCACATCGTATATAAAGTGCGAAAAATAATCGGCATAATTTGCCATTCTACCGATGCACAGCACTGGCAGCGATTTTTCTGGATGGAGAATTTGCGTTAGTGGCTTATGGTCTGTAATAAGCGTGAAACGGCGTGCGTATAAGTAATTGAAAAATTTTTGAACTCCGAATATTATGGCCAAAGCCTCCTTGTCAATTTGCGGGTACCGTTGCTCGGTCGCTGTCATTGTGCGACTGGCATATGCGATTGGTCTTTCCAGTCCACTGCTTAGTTTATGCGATAGAACTGCTCCCAGTCCGATCGCGCTGGCATCCGTAGCAAGAAGCAGTGGTAAAGACGGGTCGTATGGCATCAGCACCTGTGGAGAGATTAGAATATTTCTCAGTTCCACATATGCTTTTTCTGCTCCTGACGTCCATTTGAATGGTTCAACAAGTAACATGTCTCGTAGTGGTCGAGCTTTCGTCGCTAAGTCTGGGATGAATGCGTTGTAGTATGTTACTTTCCCAATAAATAGCTCCATTTCCTCTGGCGTGGATGGCTTGGGAGTATCCCGAATCGCCTCAATGTGCGTGTCCGATTTGTGCACCCCTTGAGCATCGATTTTATGCCCCAACATCTCCACCGCGGGCGCGGCGAAAATACACTTCGCACGATTCAGGCGGAGGCCGTGTTCCTCGAGTCGCCCCAGTAACTCATCGAGAATTACAAGCAGCTCCTCAAAGGAACTTGCAAACACGAGAATATCATTGAAGAAATTCCGTACCTTTCAGATACCTTTTATCACCGCCTCGATTCTCCGTTGCCAGATTGCTGGAATGTTTGCGGCTCCATAAACCGCTCGTAATGGCCGAATCAGCCCGTGTGTCGGCGTGTTGAGCGTCAACGCCTGGCTGAACTCCTCATCCACTACCAGGTGCGTATATGCATCTGTGATATCAAGGTGAGCAAAAACTGTAGCTCCCTCTATCTCGCTGAAAATCCTCTCTGCTCTCGGGATAGGATGCTCATCGATAATTATTCGTTGATTCAACGTTGGTTTATAATTGCCGGTAATGCGTATCTTGCCATTCTTTTTCATCACCACGTGCGTTGTCGATGCCCATTCCGAATAGTCCACCTTCACGTAGGGACCAGACGCCAGTTTCGCATCTATCTCTTTTGCGTATGCATGGCGCAGTGCGTGCGGAATCTCGCGGGCACGCGCGAACACAGGGGTCGCTCCCGGTTTGAAGTGTACTTTTACTGGTGGTCCAATCAGCTTCCCTGCTGAGTTGCTAAAAACCCCGGCATGTCTAGCTAGTAACTGATCCAGCTGTCTTTCCTGGTCAACAGTGAGCTGCGGCGCAGACGCAGCTACTGCCTGAACTTGGAACGTAAAAAGTGAATCCCAGTTAAATTCCTGCTTAAACTGAGCGAGCCACTCGCGTCCGAACAAGGAATCATATTCGCCTTCCATGACGTACAAGTCAAGCTCCCGTGTGGTTTTACCTAANCGAAACTACCGTGACAGGTGCGCCATATGCCGCGAATATCTCGTCTAGGATATCGATTGTCGCCGCACTAGTGATCGAACTCGTCGTTTTGACTTCCATCCACTTACTATACGCGTCCACTACTATCAGTAGCATCATACCTGCGACAGGTCCCGCGTAGTCGATGTGAATGCGTTCCCAGGGCCCCGTAGGATATTCCCAATGATGCTCCCGAAATTTTGGAGGGGCATGAGCGTGTCTAGCGCACTCCGTACATGATTTCGCTATGCGTTCGATATCAGCATCGATACCTGGCCAGTAGACGAATGAACGTGCTAAACCTTTCATCTTGACTATGCCCACGTGAGCTGCATGCAAGTCGTCGAGTATAGCCGGACTCAATGAAGGAGGCACGACGACTCGATGCTCGAAAATTAAGCAATTTGAAGAGAGACTGTAGTTAGCCTCCGGAGCTTTGTATCCGTAGCATGCGAGATTCTTCCCTGCTTCCAACAGTCGCACAATCTCGCCCAGATGAGTGTCCTTGCGCGTCTCTCTCGCTATCTGCTCCGCTCGCACTGGAAGCTGCTTAATCTGGCACAACATGAAAGTGTCGAATTCGTCAAACTCTGTGGCCTCTTCCCCTTCTCGCCGACAGCCTTCGTATATGCTGTTTGTCGTGATCGCTAATGGTGCACGCGAACAATAGTCTGCATTCGCGTTCGCTTTAGTCGATTTAAACTGCACATCGTATATAAAGTGCGAAAGATAATCGGCATAATTTGCCATTCTACTGATGCACAGCACTGGCAGCGATTTTTCTGGATGGAGAATTTGCGTTAGTGGCTTATGGTCTGTAATAAGCGTGAAACGGCGTGCGTATAAGTAATTGAAAAATTTTTGAACTCCGAATATTATGGCCAAAGCCTCCTTGTCAATTTGCGGGTACCGTTGCTCGGTCGCTGTCATTGTGCGACTGGCATATGCGATTGGCCTCTCCAGTCCACTGCTTAGTTTATGCGATAGAACTGCTCCTAGTCCGATCGCGCTGGCATCCGTAGCAAGAAGCAGTGGTAAAGACGGATCGTATGGCATCAGCACCTGTGGAGAGATTAGAATGTTTCTCAGTTCCACATATGCTTTTTCTGCTTCTGACGTCCATTTGAATGGTTCCACGAGTAACATGTCTCGTAGTGGTCGAGCTTTCGTCGCTAAGTCTGGGATGAATGCGTTGTAGTATGTTGCTTTCCCAATAAATAGCTCCATTTCCTCTGGCGTGGATGGCTTGGGAGCATCCCTAATCGCCTCAATGTGCGTGTCCGATTTGTGCACCCCTTGAGCGTCGATTTTATGCCCCAACATCTCCACCGCGGGCGCGGCGAAAATACACTTCGCACGATTCAGGCGGAGGCCGTGTTCCTCGAGTCGCCCCAGCAACTCATCGAGGATTACTAGCAGCTCCTCAAAGGAACTTGCAAAAACGAGAATATCATCGAAGAAATTCCGTACCTTTTGGATACCTTTTATCACCGCCTCGATTCTCCGTTGCCAGATTGCTGGAATGTTTGCGGCTCCATAAACCGCTCGTAATGGCCGAATCAGCCCGTGTGTCGGCGTGTTGAGCGTCAACGCCTGGCTGAACTCCTCATCCACTACCAGGTGCGTATATGCATCTGTGATATCAAGGTGAGCAAAAACTGTAGCTCCCTCTATCTCGCTGAAAATCCTCTCTGCTCTCGGGATAGGATGCTCATCGATAATTATTCGTTGATTCAACGTTGGTTTATAATTGTCGGTAATGCGTATCTTGCCATTCTTTTTCATCACCACGTGCGTTGTCGATGCCCATTCCGAATAGTCCACCTTCACGTAGGGACCAGACGCCAGTTTCGCATCTATCTCTTTTGCGTATGCATGGCGCAGTGCGTGCGGAATCTCGCGGGCACGCGCGAACACAGGGGTCGCTCCCGGTTTGAAGTGTACTTTTACTGGTGGTCCAATCAGCTTCCCTGCTGAGTTGCTAAAAACCCCGGCATGTCTAGCTAGTAACTGATCCAGCTGTCTTTCCTGGTCAACAGTGAGCTGCGGCGCAGACGCAGCTACTGCCTGAACTTGGAACGTAAAAAGTGAATCCCAGTTAAATTCCTGCTTAAACTGAGCGAGCCACTCGCGTCCGAACAAGGAATCATATTCGCCTTCCATGACGTACAAGTCAAGCTCCCGTGTGGTTTTACCTAAAGTGACATTTACACGGATCCGACCGATGCAATTTATTGGGTGATGTGTATAACTCATGAACTTCCTGTCTGTTGGATGTAAGTAATAATTACTTTTAATTTTGCGTAACGTGGTACTGCTTACGATGCCGCACGGTGCCCCGGTATCTAGCTCCATTTCTACGGTCCGTCAATTTGAACGTGAAGCATCATTTTGTCGCAAGCTTTCAGGGTATGCGTTTCCTCGACCTTGTTCAAACATCGCACAGTGTCGAGTTGCTGTATTGGCAACTCCCCAGACCTCACTTGAGCCGTTGCAAGTGTCGGTTTCGACTTGCACACTTTTGCAATGTGCCCTTTTTTCTTGCATTTGTAGCACTCGGACACCCTATGTGGACAGTCAATGCGCTTGTGTGGAGCCCCGCATCCGTTGCAGCTGTTCCGCGCGCATTGCTCCTTTGGGTCGCGTCCGTGTGCCGAATCACGCGAAGCGTTGTTTCTTGCCGCTTGATTCTGCGTTCGACTGCATGATCTATCACGACGATAAGCGCCTTTACCTCTCTTGCTTCTCTTATACAACGTCGGAGCAGCCATGAGCGTGTTTGTCTTCTCAGCTGGCATCACTGGCGCCGCTTTAACTTCATCTGCTGTCTGCCGTGTCAACTCCAGAGAATGCGCGATTTCATACGCATCCTTGAACGTATTCGGCTTCTTCGAAATGATTTCGTCGCGATCATGGAGCCCGTGTAGAAGTTGCTCGATCAGTATCCTGTCCAAAAACTCCCCGTAGTCGCAATGTGCAGCTCCTTGCCTTAGTCGTAACGCAAACGTAGCAACTAATTCACCCTTTTGCTGTATAATATGTCGAAACTTAACACTTTCCGTATACTTATTCTTGGGGCTGTTGAAATGTGCGGTCAACGCGGAGCATATTTGCTCGTAGATACGAAATTCCGGAGTTTCTGGAGCAACTAGAAATTTGAGAGCATTGTTCAATTCCACACCCATATGAACTCGCGCGTAATTGGCGTACTGCTCAATCGGAATCTTGCTCAACTGTAATGCCCAATCGAAGCGCTTAAAATAATCTTCGACTGTTGTGCCATCACAAGTTCGGAATTCCCGAAACACGAATGGTGGCGGTTTAGACTGTGCCGGTTGCACGTTTTACCCGTTGGCTGCTTCGCCTGTCGCAGTCGGAATAACTACCTTTAGAGCATTGGCGAGCGCCTTCGTTATTGCCGCGACCAAATCCGGTGATACTTCGTCGTCCCCTGCCATGACAAGTACCGATGTGTCTTTTAATCTCTACCTACTTCCTTCCCTCACTTTGAGAGCGTTCATTCCGCCATTTTTTCCGCTGGCGTCGGCATGTGCTCGAACCGTTCTGACACCAATTGTCGTATATATAGGCTATTGCCCAATAATCACTCACTCTTTGTAGCATAGAAAAACTCATACGATTTATTCATACTGAAATCTGTGACATATATCTAATAGTAAACGTATAGGATATCTATTTCGTAGCAGGCCATTCGCCTCGCCGCGTGCTCCGTGCGTGATTGACTGCTCAACTGCTCAGCGACTAGCACGCTTGCCAACTCTGCTAGCGCGGTTTATTCAAATACACTACAGATGCTATTAGGAAGGAGATTGGTGCGGACTCCGCCTGGGCGTGGGAGTCCGAGAAAAGGGCGGTTATCGACCGAGAGATTGGACGTTTTCCTCAGGATTGGTTATAGAAAGGGAAAACGCGGTTCCCGGCGATCGACGGCGTCGATCGATAGTGTGGAAGGAGGCGGGTCTTAGGACCCAAATAAATAGCGGATGCGTTTGGAGAGCGCATAGTAGTTCAGTCTAATAATTCTCTGGAGAAGTTTCTTGATTCAGATCACATTAGTTGTGCGAGACAGTTCTCTTAAGTCAGCTCAACCAAACAGTCTCAACGCGTCGCTACCAGCCGTCCAAATAGAGAAGATAATAAACCGATTTTGAACACGGTGCATCGTTACTTTCCCTTGGCCACCTACTCGCTAACACTCGTGAGAGGGTTAACAGAGTGGCAACGCTTCTGTTAACGCGCGACCCGAAAAAAGGGCCCAAGAGGGCTCGAACCGGCAAGGTAGATTCATGAAATCCCACAGAATGACTGTTTCGGACAGCGTTGAGATATTTTTTACCTCGGCCGGAAAGTGGGGACGACACGACCATGGTGGGGACCAATAGTTGGTGGGAGTATGCAGTGATTTTCACGGTAGCGCTGCGGAGAGCTTCGCGAACGCGCATGAGCACGCATGAGGGGAATAGTAGTGGGGATCGAAATACGGGCGAAAAACAGGGGAAGCGAGACTCGAGGTAAAAAATATCTCAACGCTGGTTCCGGAGTGTACCGACCTTCAGGCTCACCGATGCCGGTGCCGACGCTTTTTTCCAGCACGATAGGTAATAGGTAACCGTAGAACGTTGATATTATCAACGTTATACTTGATTCGGGATTAGTACTTCGGAAAGAGAATAACTATCATTTTCAAATTTTGTTACACTTGTATTACTTTATTTTCATTAGTGCACACCATATTTTGCATTTAATAATGCATGTTTGATAGTAGCACAGCCTATTTTAATACCTCGCCATGCTGAGAATAAAATGGCAACACTGCCAGGGTCCGAATTTCGTATAGTGCAACCACAGCCGACTACACGAAATCTGGACTCTCGCGATGTTGCCATTTTATTCTCAGCATGGCGAGGTATTAAAATAGGCTGTGCTACTATCAAACATGCATTATTAAATGCAAAATATGGTGTGCACTAATGAAAATAAAGTAATACAAGTGTAACAAAATTTGAAAATGATAGTTATTCTCTTTCCGAAGTACTAATCCCGAATCAAGTATAACGTTGATAATATCAACGTTCTACGGTTACCTATTACCTATCGTGCTGGAAAAAAGCGTCGGCACCGGCATCGGTGAGCCTGAAGGTCGGTACACTCCGGAACCAGCGTTGAGATATTTTTTACCTCGAGTCTCGCTTCCCCTGTTTTTCGCCCGTATTTCGATCCCCACTACTATTCCCCTCATGCGTGCTCATGCGCGTTCGCGAAGCTCTCCGCAGCGCTACCGTGAAAATCACTGCATACTCCCACCAACTATTGGTCCCCACCATGGTCGTGTCGTCCCCACTTTCCGGCCGAGGTAAAAAATATCTCAACGCTGTCCGAAACAGTCATTCTGTGGGATTTCATGAATCTACCTTGCCGGTTCGAGCCCTCTTGGGCCCTTTTTTCGGGTCGCGCGTTAACAGAAGCGTTGCCACTCTGTTAACCCTCTCACGAGTGTTAGCGAGTAGGTGGCCAAGGGAAAGTAACGATGCACCGTGTTCAAAATCGGTTTATTATCTTCTCTATTTGGACGGCTGGTAGCGACGCGTTGAGACTGTTTGGTTGAGCTGACTTAAGAGAACTGTCTCGCACAACTAATGTGATCTGAATCAAGAAACTTCTCCAGAGAATTATTAGACTGAACTACTATGCGCTCTCCAAACGCATCCGCTATTTATTTGGGTCCTAAGACCCGCCTCCTTCCACACTATCGATCGACGCCGTCGATCGCCGGGAACCGCGTTTTCCCTTTCTATAACCAATCCTGAGGAAAACGTCCAATCTCTCGGTCGATAACCGCCCTTTTCTCGGACTCCCACGCCCAGGCGGAGTCCGCACCAATCTCCTTCCTAATAGCATCTGTAGTGTATTTGAATAAACCGCGCTAGCAGAGTTGGCAAGCGTGCTAGTCGCTGAGCAGTTGAGCAGTCAATCACGCACGGAGCACGCGGCGAGGCGAATGGCCTGCTACGAAATAGATATCCTATACGTTTACTATTAGATATATGTCACAGATTTCAGTATGAATAAATCNTAGTAGCAATCTCGTTCATATTATTTATAAATTGAAGAATGTCACATACGAGGTACAGACGTATCACTTTACGATCTATTTAATGCGCATGAGGTGCATGTGTCTTCGTACGTATTGAAATATTCCTTCCTGAAAAGATTGACGGTCTCATTAATCGCAAGGAATTCGATGATACGGGAATCCGTTTTGATTCTTTATTTTCTTTCTCTTCGCAAATCTTTTGTGAATAAATTCAGTTCTTTTTTCAAATCAAATTGAGAAATAAGTACTTTCCCATTTTTACGACGAATTTGCATTATAGTACGGTCACTTTCTTCACGCGCGGTATGTAAGTATTTCCTTCATATCTATCTATCTCTATTGATCGCGTTGTATTCTTTCTTTTTCTTTATCTACTTGTGAGATCTCCACTGGCAATTATAGGTGGTAAGGGACGAGTAGTGCCGTGGACATTTAACCGAGGGTAGGGTACAGTAGACCTGTTGCAATGTCGCCTAATTTATGACGCCTTCAAGTGTCTCCGCAGGCATTTTTCCTACTCGTAGCTCAACTCTGGCCTCGCAATGATTTTGTTCAATGAGCATTTTCGACATTTAGGAATTTCGATTTCCTTATGTATTGTACTATGTAAATATTG
>NW_017176849.1:0-3358 GCF_001652005.2 Ceratina calcarata | reverse complement strand
CTCTACCTACTGCCTTCCTCACTTTGAGAGCGTCTTATTCCGCCATTTTTTCCGCTGGCGTCGGCATGTGCTCGAACCGTTCTGACACCAATTGTCGTATATATAGGCTATTGCCCAATAATCACTCACTCTTTGTAGCATAGAAAAACTCATACGATTTATTCATACTGAAATCTGTGACATATATCTAATAGTAAACGTATAGGATATCTATTTCGTAGCAGGCCATTCGCCTCGCCGCGTGCTCCGTGCGTGATTGACTGCTCAACTGCTCAGCGACTAGCACGCTTGCCAACTCTGCTAGCGCGGTTTATTCAAATACACTACAGATGCTATTAGGAAGGAGATTGGTGCGGACTCCGCCTGGGCGTGGGAGTCCGAGAAAAGGGCGGTTATCGACCGAGAGATTGGACGTTTTCCTCAGGATTGGTTATAGAAAGGGAAAACGCGGTTCCCGGCGATCGACGGCGTCGATCGATAGTGTGGAAGGAGGCGGGTCTTAGGACCCAAATAAATAGCGGATGCGTTTGGAGAGCGCATAGTAGTTCAGTCTAATAATTCTCTGGAGAAGTTTCTTGATTCAGATCACATTAGTTGTGCGAGACAGTTCTCTTAAGTCAGCTCAACCAAACAGTCTCAACGCGTCGCTACCAGCCGTCCAAATAGAGAAGATAATAAACCGATTTTGAACACGGTGCATCGTTACTTTCCCTTGGCCACCTACTCGCTAACACTCGTGAGAGGGTTAACAGAGTGGCAACGCTTCTGTTAACGCGCGACCCGAAAAAAGGGCCCAAGAGGGCTCGAACCGGCAAGGTAGATTCATGAAATCCCACAGAATGACTGTTTCGGACAGCGTTGAGATATTTTTTACCTCGGCCGGAAAGTGGGGACGACACGACCATGGTGGGGACCAATAGTTGGTGGGAGTATGCAGTGATTTTCACGGTAGCGCTGCGGAGAGCTTCGCGAACGCGCATGAGCACGCATGAGGGGAATAGTAGTGGGGATCGAAATACGGGCGAAAAACAGGGGAAGCGAGACTCGAGGTAAAAAATATCTCAACGCTGGTTCCGGAGTGTACCGACCTTCAGGCTCACCGATGCCGGTGCCGACGCTTTTTTCCAGCACGATAGGTAATAGGTAACCGTAGAACGTTGATATTATCAACGTTATACTTGATTCGGGATTAGTACTTCGGAAAGAGAATAACTATCATTTTCAAATTTTGTTACACTTGTATTACTTTATTTTCATTAGTGCACACCATATTTTGCATTTAATAATGCATGTTTGATAGTAGCACAGCCTATTTTAATACCTCGCCATGCTGAGAATAAAATGGCAACACTGCCAGGGTCCGAATTTCGTATAGTGCAACCACAGCCGACTACACGAAATCTGGACTCTCGCGATGTTGCCATTTTATTCTCAGCATGGCGAGGTATTAAAATAGGCTGTAATAGTAGCAATCTCGTTCATATTATTTATAAATTGAAGAATGTCACATACGAGGTACAGACGTATCACTTTACGATCTATTTAATGCGCATGAGGTGCATGTGTCTTCGTACGTATTGAAATATTCCTTCCTGAAAAGATTGACGGTCTCATTAATCGCAAGGAATTCGATGATACGGGAATCCGTTTTGATTCTTTATTTTCTTTCTCTTCGCAAATCTTTTGTGAATAAATTCAGTTCTTTTTTCAAATCAAATTGAGAAATAAGTACTTTCCCATTTTTACGACGAATTTGCATTATAGTACGGTCACTTTCTTCACGCGCGGTATGTAAGTATTTCCTTCATATCTATCTATCTCTATTGATCGCGTTGTATTCTTTCTTTTTCTTTATCTACTTGTGAGATCTCCACTGGCAATTATAGGTGGTAAGGGACGAGTAGTGCCGTGGACATTTAACCGAGGGTAGGGTACAGTAGACCTGTTGCAATGTCGCCTAATTTATGACGCCTTCAAGTGTCTCCGCAGGCATTTTTCCTACTCGTAGCTCAACTCTGGCCTCGCAATGATTTTGTTCAATGAGCATTTTCGACATTTAGGAATTTCGATTTCCTTATGTATTGTACTATGTAAATATTGATCCTATTTACGAAACAGATTGATGTATAAATTATTAAAAATCTAAATATTGTACATATATCTATAGTCTCGTTCCATCGGGTCGTTGTTAAAAACATGAGGGGCTCCTCGATCTAAAAAAATTTAATTTCGGTACTCAAAGAAATATGCATTCAAAAATAATGACTTTGGCCATGCATTGAATCAGACCTTTAAATTCGAGGTCGACTACGTTTACCTCACAATAGAACAGGATGGGATTGAGATACTCGGTGAACTTCTCATGGGTCTGGCTCTTATCGAAGGAAGCCGCCTTTGCTCGGGTGGCGAAAAGTGAAGAGTGTTCATTTAGCACTGTCCTTCTCGAATAATGGCATCCGCCATGCTTGTCTTACCAGTTGTGCCCGTGTTGGGTCTTTACCTGTTCCGGATGTTTCGGAACAGAGCAGATAAAAAAAACGGTATGAAAAACATGCGAGAAGAATAGTGTAATGCCACAGTAAAAATTTTCAACTTCGGGATGAGCAAAATCAGTTTCCCCCGATAGCAGACGGCAAAAAAATTATATAAAACAGAATGCAATTAATTGTTATCATTACATTTACGATTAGAATCAGCTTGCATTGACTTCAGCTTTTGCACAAAAAAATTTTTTTTTGAATAAGATGGCAATGATTCGTGAAGGGGGGGTCCACAAGTATCTCCTCGGTGGTCCACATAAACCCGAGATGCATATTCACCCTTATTGCCTACAGGTGGCGACTCCTTCGCTTATCGTGCCTATCAGCAGTGATGTAAGATTTGCGAAATTTCGATCGAAGCGCGCGCGGTGAAGAAAAGTGAAACTAAAGGTCCTGATGTACGATTTGCGGATTTTTTCGCCCATAGCGTCCCAGTCTGGAATGCTATTATGTCTTAACTTTGAGGAAAACCTAGCCGCGCGCGTAGTTTGAACGGCGTACCACTACATGCGTAATTTTTCCGTATACGTGTATCAGGTAAACGGCAAAACCCAAACTGCAAACCTGCCCTTTAAATACTCGTGTCTCGAGGATCCTTCGATGACCAGCAAACACTTTCGCTTTCGCTTTTGCTTCTTCATTTTTGCGTAAAGGGGTGCACGCTTATCGATTGCACGTGCTTATGCTATACGAAGACAAATGATAATTTCTTTTTAGTGGCCATGAACATTTCCATGAATTTAACGAGATAACTTTATGTACTTTATACAGGGTGAGTCTCCTAACATGACGACCTCAAATAACTCGTAAGGTATTCG
>NW_017176848.1:0-902 GCF_001652005.2 Ceratina calcarata | reverse complement strand
AACTGTGACTAAACACTTGAGGCTGTTCGTGTGGAGGCCGGAATTCTATTATATCTCCAACAACTTCCAAATGTGCGCATTAATATAAACTAATGTCATCTACTAATTCATATTGTAAATGGATATATCTAGAAGAATTTTTACCATAATCCCCTTCTTTAACATAAGTTTATATATTGTATTATAATTTTTAATTGATGTTATTCACGTGAAGAGCACTGAAAATATTCGCGTCTAATAAGAATTTTCTTCGATATAATTTTTCTTCATTTCAATTGTACAAGATAAAACATTATTGCAATCTTGATAAAAATTAAGAATGTCGATATCTGTTCTAAATCAATAAATTCAATTATGCGATCATTTTCTATGAAATTGGAGATCTTGAATCTTCTAAGTGCCTATAAAAAAAACTTTCGACGTTCCCAGTGAAAATCATTGAGAAACGTATACCGCCGGTTCAAAATTAGGGCGATCAGAGTTCTGAAGTTTCCCACCAGTGTCCTTAATTACTAAATTATACTTCCACGCTTGACTAGGTCCATGCGGCCGGAACCCGATGAAATTTCAAAGGTGGCACGATCTCCAATCGACAGAGTACTCGTCTCGAATATATTCGTCGGCCGCTTTCGGATCTTACAATTAGTACGTCGCCCCGCCGTCTGTGATCATTCCCACATAATACCTTCATCGGCGTTAAACTATACGTATCTTTGAAAAGAAACGTTAAGCATTGATTTATGACCTAACAATGTAAGAATTGTACATTTTAGCTTCTTTCTAACTTATATTTGTAGCTTAAATTTTCTTCTTCTCTTCTTTAAAAAAATTCTTTATTAGTTCAGTGTTATTTCTCTTACAATATTTGAGTACGTGAAAGTGGTTAAAATATATTCAAATAT
>NW_017176847.1:0-903 GCF_001652005.2 Ceratina calcarata | reverse complement strand
CTGGGGCGGTTTAAGGCGCCCCCATGATCCCACCGGTCAAGCATATCCAGCAGCATTTCTGCTGAATCGATGTTGTGTGCTAATATCGCATCATGGATCGCGGAATTAAAATGCCTCGCTACGGCATTTAGGATCTCACGGTCGGACTTGCTCGGGGTCAGATCGGCCGCGTGTNATTCGCTCCAGAACCGAGCTAAGAATTTTCGCGAAAATTCGTCCCACGTATCGGTTCTCGCGGCTACTAGGTCCCACCATGCCTTGGCACGGCTCTTCAGTGCCTGGTCTACTATCATCTGAAAATCGGTGTCCCTAATCCGTGCCGTTGTAACGAAACGTTCAAGTTCGCGTAAGAACTTCGGCGGATGTTCTCCCGTTTTCCCCTCGAATATCGGGAATCGCGGCTTGATCTTATACGGACTCGCGGCGTTTTGCTGCGAGTCACCTTCCCCGGACGTAGCGGTATTGTGACTGTTCGTCGCGTTTCGCGTTCTGATTGTAGCTTGTAGCTCGGTTATCTCCTCGCGAACGTTATTTACTGACTCCCTTAATTCCGATACGTCTTCGTTGACATTCGACCTAAGCTGCTCGACTGTCTGTAAAATTTCTCCCTTGTCCCGATTCACTCGTTCTCCGATCGTTTTAAGAATCGATTGTTCTAATCGTTCATTATTCTCCGAAATTACGCGCATTATTCCTTCTGTCGCTTCTTTATTTGCCCGCTCGCTACTTTGGATTAACGCGACTATGGCTTCGAGCGTTACGGCCGAATTTGAATCGGGCGATGGGTTTATATTATCGCGCGTTTTTGCCTGAGCCGCCTGTACGTTAGGTACGGTTGCCACGTCAGCGGTCACCGGATCGACGGTTACGTTTATCGTCGCTTGCGGCGGCGACCTTGTAACT
>NW_017176846.1:0-902 GCF_001652005.2 Ceratina calcarata | reverse complement strand
ACATGAACTTTTGGGATTGACTGAATAGCCAATACATCCTTAAGTAACATCTTTTGGAAAAACGACACGAACTTTTCTACCTAATATAATGCTTGAGCAGAAGTGAAAATTCGAATTGAACTTTTTTTCCTTAAAATACCAATTTGAAAAATATGATTGCAATTAATGTAATGATTTTCGTTATAATAAATTTTATTCCTTTAACGCTAATTTAATTTTCATTATGTAATTTCAATCACTCGATGTACGACCTTATGAAGTTTATCCCGGTATTAAAACAGAATTCAAACAGCTAAAACCTTAATCTCGCTAATTCCCATTCCTGTCGTTTTTCACTATACCGGCAAGCGGAGGGACAATAATTCTGTGATATTTCAGCAACGTGCACCAGCTAAAAATATCGGGTCGCGTGTGTAAAACTTCAGTTTTATTGATTCTCCGTTGGTTGCTACATCGTCGAAACACATCGGGCGCAAATATAAATTCTCGTTCTCGCCAGCGGAACGTAATTTCGCGAAATTTTCCGAACGGGACGAAGCGCGCGAGGCTGTGGAAAGGGACTTCAGGAGCGAATGGTCTGCGCAATTAAGGGACGCCGGTTGGAAATTTGTCAACCAACAGCAGCAAATGTTTATTAGAAAATACGAACTACCCGCCATAAACATTTGGACATACGAGCGTGCAGGCAGACTATTTCAATCGAACCACTAATTCTATTGTTGCAAACGATTACTGTAAATTTTGCTTAGTTTGGCATCAAACGAAATCCCAAAAACTCAAGCGAATTATAAAAAAAATTCTGAGCATTTGTTATTTGTAAATGTAGAATATGAAAGCTCCATTTTATTTTTAAAGTAAGGAATTATAATTTGTATCTAAACATTGATTTAGAAGAGAGAGAG
>NW_017176845.1:0-904 GCF_001652005.2 Ceratina calcarata | reverse complement strand
CGCTTATCCTGAGACATACGACGCCCTTCTACAATTATCGTGTATAAAATCAGACAGCGATATGCTATATACAGTCAGAACCGATATGGGGAGTCGCCCCTTCCCCTCGCGCGTACGTAGCGACAGTGCGGCACTAGCCGAGTAGGCGCATCTTGAAGACTGATTAGTCGCAGGCGCACGAGGAACGACGCGTTGCGACTTTTGGCACGACTAGGGCCGAACGGTTTTGAAACAAAAGAAGTAACGATCATTGGTCGTCCATTCGAGGCATTAGAGTTTCGAACATAGACTCGTTAAGACTCGTNCTGTTATCAAGACCTAACAATGAACGCTCAAGAGGAATGCACCAACTCACGGCTACACCTACTTGTGAGACGAATACGTTTTATAAATTTTAAGAACAGTATGCTGTGTGGAAATAGAATTTTCACCGTATTCCCTGTTGCGAGATGCAATGAGTGCATCAATAAATATTATGACATGCGACCTTCGGAAATGCGCCTACTTATAGTGGGTCGCACTGTGAATGTGTAATAAAAAGATTTTGTTAGGTTTACCTAGCTGGGTCCGGATAGGAGCGGGAAACGAGTTTACGCAATTGATTAAATAAATTTTCTACTTCAATCCAAATTTATTGGACCGGCCAACGGGCCGATCACTCAAATTCATAATACAAATCCTCAATACAAATACAAGAGTATAATGTAAATATAATCGGCTTAGTATTTGATTATTTGCCATCGAGGTCAGGGCCGTTGTCGCCTCGTCTCTTATCGTCGATCGCTGTAACAACAGAAATAACCGACACGGTTAAAGTTATTATTCTGTTCGTACTTGACAGAATTTAAGAACTGATAATACTCAGTGGACTGTATATTCGGAAGAGAATATTCTCTCTTCCGAT
>NW_017176844.1:0-903 GCF_001652005.2 Ceratina calcarata | reverse complement strand
TCGGAAACGTGAATATGGTCGCGCACGGAAACGGCTTTGTAATTATCAAAGCCACTTTCGGCCTCTTAGTTGGATGCTATTTTCCTCCAAATGAGGACTTCATAACCTTCGAAAACCGGCTTATGGATATTAAAAAGAAACTGAAAAGACTCGCGAATAACTTACCAATTATTATATGCGGAGATCTTAACTCTCACCATATCTGGTGGGGGTCTAAAACAACAAATCAGCGCGGTAAAGAACTCAAAACATGGATGACAAGCAACAACTTTTTTCTTTGCAACAAGGGAACATCATTTACCTGTGTGCGCCCTCAAGGTAACTCGATAGTAGACCTGACTTGGGCCAATGAAGCTGCCATAAAAAATATTCATCAATGGACGGTTGAAGATCAGGAAACATTATCGGACCATCGGTACATAACGTTCAAAATAAAAAATAGAGGTAATAATACAGCTAAAAGATTAAAAATGGAATATAAAATGTTCCCAAGATGGAGCGTTAAAAAACTTGACTTACCTCTCTGCCAAGCGTCAATCATAGCGGATGCTTGGAATACGATGTGCAGACAAACGCAAGAATCCAACCTAGAAAAAAGAATTTCCGACTTCGAATCAATTCTAGTGCGCGCGTGCAATGTGTCTATGCCTAGAAATAAAAGAATATTATTTAAGAAACAGAATGACTGGTGGTCTGAATCCCTAGAAAAGAAAAGAAAACAATGTCTAAAAGATAGAAGGAAATGGCAAAAAGAGAAAGCGAAAAAATCGCCGAATACTGTCCTATTAACAGAAGCAGAAACTAAGTACAGACATTCGAAAAAGCAACTAAAAATCGCAATTTTGGACGCTAAAACAGCAAAATGGAAAGAAATCCTATCAACCCTGGACAATGATCCTTGGG
>NW_017176843.1:0-903 GCF_001652005.2 Ceratina calcarata | reverse complement strand
TCAATAATATAAGTTTTAAGCACCTGTCCCTCCCCAGTCAGAGCGCAAATAAAACTCTGGCCTTTAGCAAAAGTTTTTATGTGCTTTCCACACAATGCATCAATTTTCTGGTGAGAAGTGCTCTTATCAGTTACGTGATCAAAACGACTGTTGCTGCTTCCTATTCCGTACACCATTCTATCCTTTGTTGCAACTAAAGCTTGTTCACCGTTGGCACCTGTTTAATTAACGAAGTTAACTTTTCCATATACATTATTAAAGAAAAGGATATCAAACATAAAGTAGATATTACCAAACACGATAGCAATATGAATACTTGAGATGAAGCTTGATTCCAAGTAACGAAGAACTGGCCACATCCTCAAATCGCACGATGTCATTTTTCCTATATACGCTTCCGAACTCCCGAACGAATAATGTAATTTTCTCTTTAGTTCCAATCACAGTCACAGCACAGCTGACCGCGGAACAGTAAGTACAAAGTCAAAGTTATGTTTTATGGTATTCTTTGTTTATCTTTACAGAAGGATGTTTTGGCCTCGCCAATATCTTTTGGACCCAGTTTTCCAGCTGGACTTCAACACGGACGTTGCCACTTTACCAATATCACAGGTTTACTACCAATCCGTCTCACAAAAACTGGTCTTCGTTGTACGATAATTCTCGCCCGGCCGTTTTTAAACCAGGATTAGACACGAACGAGTATTTCCCAAATATTATGGGAACACCGTAACACGAATCGGAAACGGTTCCGACACGCAGATCACAAATATGTACGCAGGATCATTAAAATACGCAACAGAACGAAAAGCTTGTAACGGATTCCTCTTGTAGGAACTCCAAGGGAATTCCCGAATCTATTAGGATGCTCGGGAGTTCCCCGAATCAACTAGGATCCTCGGA
>NW_017176842.1:0-903 GCF_001652005.2 Ceratina calcarata | reverse complement strand
AATAAATCTTTATTCCATAATAGAAAAAAAGAATCAATTATTATCGAGTTTCGTATAAATTTATTCGAATTACTCCACGATCAACGCATACATCATGTCACTGGCGCAGTGTGACATATTATAGATCTCTGCCTCTTCAATATCAAATTTGAAGGGAATCGAAGGATGGATCGTGTGCAACGCGCCATGCATTTTTCTTTTTTTCCCCTCCCACGAACCAATCCATCTATCTTACACCGCGTGACCTGATTTTTCTATGCGCTGTGCCAAATGAAGAAATAAAAATCATTCAATTACGGGTTGAACGAAAATGAATGAAAGAAACAAACAAAAGGATTTTTATATTTAATAGACATAGAAAGTATTCGTTTATTTAATTTAATTATGATTCTATGCGATACGAGACACTGCTTACTATTTATGTAGCAATAATTAACAGATATAAAGTTATAATTGTATAAACTAAGAGTTGGAGGAGAGACAGAAAGGAAAATATTGGAAAAGGTGTCTCGTATTTCACTTGAGAATTTCTTCGGATCCTCGCAGAAGATTTCTGATTTATCTTATAATGCGATTGTCAAACACGACTTGCGTCAATTAATTTCATCCTTCGAGGGCGAAGACTCGTAACTGACACGGCGTCACGGAGTTCTGCAGACGCATCGCAAGGCAACGCGGGACGGTAATTGACAAGGGCGAGCGTTAAATGCACGCCCGCTGGCCTGTTATGTTTGTAATTGCGCGTGTAAATATGAATTATTAATTCCAGTCCGGAAACGAGTAAGACTGGCGGACTTAGAAACTCTCGTTCCTCGATTAATTAGACGTCGCTTCGTGGAATCGTACGAGCCGGGCTAATTAATGCGAATCACCGTTCGCGTTGTGTGCGGGGGATGAAATATA
>NW_017176841.1:0-904 GCF_001652005.2 Ceratina calcarata | reverse complement strand
AGAAGAAGAAGAAGAAGAAGAAGAAGAAGAAGAAGCGTACATTCGGACTGGCGGAAGGCAGGGAAGGTGGTAGGGGGAATGAGAGAAAATCACGCGTGGTTCGTCATAAGAGGAATTCCTTTAGCGATACTGGGCCCTCCATTTCTTCGTCTTCTCCTTCTTCTGCCTCCCTTGTCCCGACGGTTCTCCCTCTGGCCCAGAGACCCCGTGCTTTTTTACTGGTTTATGGGATTTTTTTCACGCGGACCGCCGAGTCGTACATCAGAGAGGGCTGACTGAGGTCTTTCTCTCCTTCGGTTTCGCTTTCTTACTCCCTGGCCCTCCGCGTACTCGCGTTCCTTTCTGTCTGTCTCTCTCGTCCCCAGGACCCCGCGCACCCTTCACTCCCTTCGTTTTCTGTTCTGATCATCGTGGTTGAAGGGTCGGTTTCTGTGTTCGTGCCGTTTCGCCGTGAGCGAGACGGAAACAGGAGACGAACAATAAAAAAGAGCAAATGCCAGCCGCCATAAAAACAACTGAAAGTATTAAAAACTTTAGGCCTTTTACTGCCGAGCTCCTCTTATTCCTCTTCTTCCTCTTCTTCTTCTTCGTTCGAGGAGGTACAGTCGGAACTTGGGTACGTACGAAATCCGCTTTAAAGCCTCACGATAATTGAATAATTATTAGGAAACATTTGCCCATTTTTATCACACGTAACACGACTTTAATTCGAGAACAATTGAAAAATGATTGGAGAATTTGTTACCAACACTGACACAATTTTATATAGAAATAGGGAAACAATTTAATCGTTGTTTTACTCATTTCTATCACAATTACTATGATTTTAATTCAAGAACAGCTAACAGAATTTGCTACCAAGTTACAGACTGACATGATTTTATATGAAAATTAGCAACTAATT
>NW_017176840.1:0-904 GCF_001652005.2 Ceratina calcarata | reverse complement strand
CGATCCTTAATCAGATGACCAAATGAGCAATCCTAGGGGTGGCTACCATAAGTCAGTGGTCACTCCCTTTTTAAAATCACCCGAGTAACTATAAACGATTATTGGAAATGATTAAATTCTGATTAATAAATTAATAGAGACAAATCTTAGAATTTTTATTTCTCGATCCTTGAGTAAATATAATCTAAAGCAGCGATCATATATTACTTTATTCGGTGAAAGTACAGAACCAGAAACCGAAAACCCAACCTTTCATAAACCTTAGGGCACTTCTAGTAAGTCTAGCTAGCAAAAAATCTGATAAACGTTTCGAATTATTAATTATACTAGATTATTTTAATTGAAACATTATAATCAATCATTGACAGTCTTAATAAAATCGTATTTCAAATGTAATCAATCTCAATCACATAATTTAGAAGAGAAATGAGTATTTACAGATTCATTTTCGACGTTTCAAAACTTATTAACTTTATTAAACATTACGAGAAAATTGAAATATTCTTACAATGTCTGATATAATTCTGGTTGCATTAAATGTGACAATAAAAGGCGTAGTTTGTTACCCGAATCGAATTATTACACGAAGGAAGGCGATAAGCCCAGATAATGTATTATCGATCGATCAGACGTTTTTCGCCAATGAGAGACGAATTAAAAAACGATACCGAAATGGAAAATGACAGTTTTAGGTAGTAGTTAATAATTCCAAATATTTTTCAAGCTTAATCGAAACGGACAGCGATCGTTATCATGATTGATCATCCCGAAACAGGTGAATCAATAACAGAATATTTCTGTGAACCTGGCCCCGTTTTAATTGGGTTACACACAATATACACAGCATAAAATCAGTATACTTGTTTTAACAGTGGAGTAGAGTTTTATGAAATATGAAGCATTT
>NW_017176839.1:0-904 GCF_001652005.2 Ceratina calcarata | reverse complement strand
CCCCTTTTTTGTTTCCTAGCTCGGTTTCTACGGTTTCTTGATCCCGTTGCTTGTTACCAACGAGAATCGTTTTACTTTTCCTTACTCCGCCTTAATCCTGGGTTGACGAACAGCCAACGAGCCGGACGTTCGCCAAACGAGGATCTCGTTTTTAGTAGGTGGAAAATGAACATTTGGGTGATCGCTTTATCGTCCTCATAAGAAGACAGTCATTGCGGAGCATTTTGCTCCATTAGCAATTCGGAATACATCTTTGGTTTAATGGTCCCAGAATGTGGCACGGGGTGGCAGAGAGTGAGTATTCGATGTCTCGATTCTCGAACGGATTCCTTCGCGGCGTCCTACATGCCGGCCATTACACAGACGACCTGGCGTCGCTCGATTTTATAATTTATATCGCGAGATTGCCGAAATGACTACACGAACGGGTGTCCCCGTGGCACGAATCGCGGGAAACGACGTTCGCGGATCGCGAAACAGGGCCACTCTTGCTCATTCGTTCAGCTTCGCGCGCGCGCGCGCGTTCACGAGTGACGTCATTTTGCGTCACGAATTTTACCAACAGTATACACACGTACATGTCTGTCTTCCGTTCATAAAAAAGAGTACGAATCACTCGTTAAGAGAATCGATTTTATACATTTATAAGAAAATTGAACGTGCAGTAGGAACACTGCATATAGTTTACGGACATTTAAAGAATATTGAACGTCTACGTTTACTTATGGATTAGAGTAAATCATGAGGCATTCCTTGTTGCATTTGACTATCGATCTACCGTTCTCCTTTGCCCTTTATCTTCTCAGGTGCACAAGGTAAGACCGAGAACATACAACCGTAGGTTCGGTGTTAAGAAACGTAGGAAGGTCGATCGATCGCAGAACGTCTCTGGGATGGGGTACGT
>NW_017176838.1:0-534 GCF_001652005.2 Ceratina calcarata | reverse complement strand
TCTGGATTGTCTTTGGAATGGGTTGGTATCCTCCCAGAATTCTCTCTGTGATCTATTGTTATCTAACAGATTTCTATTGTTATTTGTATCTTGTCCGTATTTCTCTTGGTCATAATCGTATTCTTCTTGCTGGAGTGTATTCTTGGCATGGTTATCATTGTAATTGCGTTTGTTTGGGTAGTAAATTGACTCGTCTTCTATGGCTCTCTGTCTAGCTGTTTCATAGGCGACGTTATTATATGCCATGATTTTAGCCATGTTTTTTTCTCTGAGGTACATGGGGCACGCTTTGTCCAGGGATACATGTTCGCCATTACAGTTCACACATCTGAATTTATCAGTACATGGGTCATGTATATTTTCCCCACATCGAAAGCATCTTTTTTCAACTGACCGACAAAATTTCTGAAAGTGTCCAAAACGAAGACACTTGAAGCAGACTTTTACATTTCTTACATACGGCTTGACTCTGATTCCTACTTTTCTCCTGTACAAGGAGAGACTGGTAGGTAATTGATTTTCTTTAAATTTACA
>NW_017176837.1:28712-29754 GCF_001652005.2 Ceratina calcarata | reverse complement strand
TTTTATAGTAAATGCACAGAAAGTTTATTTTAATCGAATCATTAATTTTTTAATCAAATTATTCATTTGTAAAATTGAATTTTGGGAAATACGTAGATAATTTGATTTCGTTTAGGCTGGACTGGTGACCTGTGCGACGTGCCGATCTGTCGCAAGGGTTGCGACCCCCTCCAGGGTTACTGCCGCCGACCCGGGGAATGTCGCTGTAAATTGGGCTTCTACGGCGAACTATGCGACAAGTGTGTGGCCCTGCCGGGATGCCAGCACGGCAGGTAATCGCCCTTTCACCCCTTCTCGGTTGGAAAAGCGCAACGGCAGATGCGAGTCGCGAATAAATAACAGTTTAACCCTAACCGGATCGCGGATCAAATAGAATCGACCCTCTTCGGTTTCAATTTCTCTTTTCCAACATTTTTTAAGCGATACCGTTACCAGGTTTCAATGCCAGTTTCAATCTGCGAATCGGACACCGATTTCACCGTGGCAACGGCGGATTTCCGCGTAACATGAAACAGTCTCGTTTCATTCGTTCATCGGAATTTTCACTTTTCAGCTGTAACGTGAGCTTCGAGTGTGCTTGCGACCCAGGCTGGAAGGGGATGTTCTGCTCGGAGCCGATCTGCGCCGGCGATTGTCTGTCCAGCCAAGGGTACTGCGAGAAGCCCGGCGAGTGCAGGTAAAGGCGTAATGGCCGAGTAATGAGCGGTTATCAGTGCCGGTAGCGCTTGATCGGAGCAATGAAACCCGTTTGCTCGACCCTCGTCCCATTAACGTTCGTAGCTAGCAATTTAGGGGAAGCGCGGATGCTTTCCCGTGAAATTCTACAACCCCTCTAATCAAAATGAAACAATTTCATATTTTACGACGTTCCATCTAACATCCTATGAAATTTCTAAACCAGTAAGGAAAATGCATAATATTTTCATTTCCAGTAGTTATCTTTGTAATTATGTTTTATTACGATGCGATAAATCTAATGATTATTCAAACCATTCTGAAGCGGATATTTTCTCCAGATTTGTGTCGAACACCCTGTATGTCA
>NW_017176837.1:27002-28650 GCF_001652005.2 Ceratina calcarata | reverse complement strand
AATTGTAATTGAAAATTTCCTATTCGAAGATGCATCTGTCCACTGGGTTACATGGGACGGCAGTGCCAGATTAAGACGATGGTACCATCGACGGAACTGATACCACCTATGCCGGAGCTAAATAATACAGACTCGAATCCACAATTGGTTTTGATACACTCGCAAGAGAATGGGAATGATAATGAGGAGCAAACGGCGGAACCTCTGGGTCCGATAGTTATCACGGACCCACCGACGACCATCGATCCAGCAGCGACCGTAGGCAAGTGGCCAACCGAACCGCCCACAGAACCACCGGCCACGGAAAGGGACGACGAGAACGAGACATAACAGGGCTTTTAATCGAGTCTTTGGCTGTTATTTATTGAATCTATTTATTTATTTATTTATTCACATTTGAGTAATTATTGTAATGAGACACGGATGGATGTTACTCAGATTTTGTAACATCGACTATTGATATTCTAAATAAATGTGTTATAAGCATAATAGCATTTAAAAATCTCTTTGACTAATTCTTATTTCCAGTCGAAATATTTCTAATTCACATGATTTTTTTCTTTTATCATTTTTATCCACGTTACTCAGAATGTTGCTATCTACGGTCAATTATTTGTTACATTGTCTACAACGTAAATGATATAAAGTATCTCCGGCTGTCTATACCCTCTTGATACATACGTAAATGCGTACGGACATTCCCGGGAAACGTTACGGTCGAATGGGCACGCAATCGATGTTGCTAGATGCATATTGCACGCCGGGCCTGCCTGTGTCGATACTCACACACGTCCAAATCGACAGCCCACGTAAATCGACCGTCTCAAGAATCGTTACGTAACGTCACGTTTTTACCTCAGCTTCGTAGATTCACTTCAGTGAATGCGGAATCCAAGAAAATGCGATTTCCCAGTACTTTGGATAGATAGAAATTTCAAAAAATTTATATATATGTTATACGTTGAATTCGCTGTTAATTATTAAATTATGAAGTAAAAATAAAATGCTTTTGCTTTTGATTTGAGAATTAGCTTAGGCTGATTTCGCTGCGGGGCAAATAATTTATGTATTTAAGTCGAACCTCAGGTATTTGCGTACTACGGTTAGTTCGCGTGAATTACAGAATGACATATATTACCGTTTTGCTCGACTGCGCTGCTGATCGAGGTCTGTCAATGATAGTCAGACTCATAGTTCAGCTTTTAATTTATTGTTGAAAACTGGCACTGTTATAGATTCCGCATGACGAAGTATAATTATGTAATAGGAAGCAACTTTCTTTCCAACTGTTTCTATTTCGATGCACGGGTAAATGTGTCAGCTAACAATGAGAGAAAAGAAATAGCATGGAGGGGTGACATCGTGCATCGTAAGTTGGATTACGACCTCGTTACAACCTTTGGATTTATTCGTATGCCACACACGATTCTTTGTGACTACATGTAGATTATAGAGCTTCATATTCTCTCGACCGGTTTTCGAAACGTTAAATCTAACATTTTACCGACTTCCTCCTTCGAGAATTATTGGTACCAGGCTTTTGTGTATGTATCTTGTTTTTAACTTCGATCCGTACCGGTTCTAACATAATAATTGCGTTCAACTTCATTGCATAATTATGTATTATACTAAAGGTATTCAATTTTTG
>NW_017176837.1:24551-26476 GCF_001652005.2 Ceratina calcarata | reverse complement strand
ATTAAAAGTAGTCTGAAATTTTGCGTATCGATTCAACTAGTCTATATTGAAAATAAAATTTGTGGTTGCTTTCTATGGTAAACGCTTTCTCTTTATTAGCACCGCGGTAGAAGCCAGATATAATAATCGTGCTCTCTAATAAAGGAGGCTATGATCTGGGTCACAGAAAAGCTTTTTTTCAAGTGTAAACGAAAAAGTTCGCTAACGACTTGTTTGACCGGTAACAAAGCACTTGAGAAAGCACCTATTAAACAAAGGATACCGGCGCTACTTCCTAGAGCCGGTTGCCCAACGAGCTCGACCGACGTTTACCGCCCACGCTTTACTCCGAAATAACTTCTGGGCAGAAAAAGTAGCGAACATTAAAAAATGATATCGTACGCGAGTGTCTTGGCGAACAGTCTCCAGGTGGAGTTTCCAGGAATAGGAAAAGTAGAATCGTTCAACCGGAAGGGAGGGGATTTCCCTTTCAGTCGCCCTTCACAATTCCCGCGATTAGAAAATATCAGATCCGCAATCGCGCGAATGCTGGAATGAAAATCATTTTATTTCGGCACGAAAGTAAACAAATTTCTTTTCCTCTAGGCGTTTGGCAAATAAAGGGTGTCCGTTAAAAGATCAAAGCGCAGCGTGTAATTACGTTCGAGCACGCGTGAATTTTGGTCTATATACAAACAGCATCGAGAAACAGCGACGCAATTGCCAGTTTCTCAACATAATCGATATTTGATTCGACTTTAATTCTCTCAACGATATTTCACTTTTGTACTAATGTTTAAAAAAAAAATAAATATAATTCTGTAAATTAGGTAATAACATTATAGTGAGCCCATTACGTTAATAATATTTATCATAGTCCGTTTGATAGAACCTGCGAAAAGAACGAGTAGGCAAATAGTCTTGCAGATTGAATTGATAGACAGGCCGTGTGAGCTTGACTGGTTTAACGAAGCTCTTTTAATCGTGCATTTGACCCCAGATCGTAATCGACAGATCTGATTTTCCCATTGTCAGCTCGTGAAACTAGTACCTTTAACAATACTTACGTAACCTCTCGGTTATCGGTAGCAGGCATCTGTATCAAGCCTGTTGCGGTCGCAATCCATAATGCACATCGTGCATGTGCCGATACGTTGGGATGCAATGCACTCGGTAAGTAGCACGATTGCGTTTTCCTCCAGGGTCGCGCGAAGGAAACGTCGACTGTATCGTCCGTGAGAATATTTTCATCTCCTTTCGAATATCATTTAATTAAAGGGAAACAATAAATTTTGTAAGACGCATTGTATATCAAATTCATTAAGTTAAATTGGATAATAAAATTACACAGGAGTTAGTAAGATTTAATTTAAACGTGTAATTATACGATGGATGCACTTAAATAAATTTATGTAAAATTTATATCAAAGTCAATAAATAATTCATACCGCAATAATATAGTTATTCGTACCTAATGGAAATTCTGTAATCAAATTCCATACGGATAACGCATTGCTGATTTATCAGCGCATAATCTCTGAATGGTTGTATGATTTAAAGCAAAATGTATGTTATTTGATTAGCGATTTGATTCTTATCGAAGCGTTACGTGAAAATTGCAACAGGAATGGAGAACGCGGTTTCCCTTGTTTTTCGACAAGCCCCGTTTGCGTACGACAATCGACGCGTGCACTACAATTTTATTCGAATTTTATCCTTGAATCGAATCCTTACTAATGTTTCTTTAAACCGAAGGACGTTGGTTGAAAAGATTCGTGAAAAAAGTGTGAAATTATCGGCTCGCTTTTTCATCCGTCACGTCAATCCTCGTGTCCTCGGCTTAGTTCAATAGAAAAGTATAATGTTTCCTACGAGATTGATACAGAACGCGTTTCATAAGATAAAAAATATGTCATTTAATATTTACAATCATTTCATATCAGTTT
>NW_017176837.1:23705-24518 GCF_001652005.2 Ceratina calcarata | reverse complement strand
AAAGACTGAAACTTAGTATATACCTATATTGCCCAAAACCAGTAAAAATGACTGCATTGTGAAAGAATAATGTGTAAAGAAATTTGTCTAAAATTAATTTTTAATATTTTTTATATTATTTACAGTCATATAACAAGTTATTAGTAAATGTTAACAATAAAAATAATTTACTTCACTTGGGAAAAAAAATAATTTATGCATTATTATTTGTACATTTGCCCAAAACCAGTCAAAATTACTTCCTTAGGCAATCTAGTGTTAAAGTAAAAATGTTTTCACTTGAATTTTGGTCAACCGAATTACGGGAATAATTACCAAGTATCGATAAATCGATTCGGGACGTTCATCCCGTTGGAGATAAGCGTTCACCTTTCCGGTGGTAATCGCGGTCCGATCGCGGGCTGAAATAACGTAAGTCATTAGGCAGTCGTGCGATTTCGATCTCGACACCGCGAATAACCGTGGAACCGTGACTGATCTACTCGCGTATGCCGTGTCGTTTCGCATAACGATCGTAATTACCTCGCGCCGAACTCGGAAAAGTTCGGATTAAAATAAATCACATTATCTTGGAAAATTATTATTCGAATCCATTTTAATAATTTTTAATACTTCGACATTCATGTGAAACAGGAAGCTTTAATCGAAGTTTAATTACTCGCTATGTATAATGAGAATCATGTTAAGTAATTGATAATATATGCAGGTCAGTTGTTAAGAGTGGAAAGACGCAAAGTCGTAGAACTTGAAAACAGGAAATTATCGCTCCTTTTGCGATCACAGATTACAAATGAACTAATCAAATAAATCATT
>NW_017176837.1:12710-23372 GCF_001652005.2 Ceratina calcarata | reverse complement strand
TATTAATATTAAAACTACTCATGTTTCTTTATTATAATGATTACTGAAATAATTTTGCAGCATCTATTTGACATTGATCTTGACTATAAATCGAATCCATCATCCTTTTTTTTTATCATGCCCAACGGGCATGCACATAATCCAGCAGGACAGGAATTACTGGCGGCTGGAAACGCCCGCGGCGCTTCTTCGTCTACGTAACTAATCTTCATGGTCTGTGACCTGCCGCAAGAAGGTCTCTGCCATGGTCGTTTTGAATTAGCACTCGCTACGCTCGGGAATTAACCTTGCCACGTATTGTTCCGTTGTTACCAGTGTGACCCGACCCAGTTCAATCGGAGACAACAGGTTCTTATACCATTGATAGAATACAAAATCCTCGTACCACATGATTGAGTTCATATATTTCCAGTACAGCATTTCTGCATGACATATGTGTGCATGTAAACAGTGCACAGAATGATGCAATTGATTAGGTATAGAGAAATGAGACCTTTCTATTTTTAATTCAGGAATCAACGAGGTGAAGCAAGGCTGTTAATGAAAAATCGTTAGAATTGGGAATAAATAATAAATAAATCAATTTCTATTCACTTTTTTTTAAGTAATTGCATAATAGAAATTTATTATTTAAATAAAAATAATGCAGAGAGACATACAATTGAAAATGAAATCTCTCTATTTTTAATTCAGGAACGAACGAGGTGAAGCAAAGCTGTTAATGAAAAATCGTTAGAATTGGGAATAAATATTAAATAAATAAATTTCTACTAACTGGCACTTTTTTCTATAATTTTTCAATTTATGTATAATCAGCGAGTAAAAAGTGTGACGTGAAATTGTTACAGTCATAGTCGATAACAAGGTTTCGTTCATTTTCTGACGTAACTTTCTATGCAACGTCAAACATCTGCGCTCGTGAACCAGTCTGTCCATAAATACGTAGTCCGAATGTTTCGACGGCCTATTGAAATGGGTGTGTACCCGTGTGTAGCGGTAAAATTTCTCACGTATCGGGGCACCGTACCCTGTTACGTCAATGCGTTGTCACACGTGTATTACTAGTTATAGTACAGTAAATAAAAAAATCACCATTGCAATTCAACAGAGTCGCATTTTACATATTCCACAGATAAGTAATTACACGTTATCAATGATCGTAAACGTAAGCTGTTAGAAAAAATATATGTTTCGCTATTGAATTTTTGCGGTTTTCATTAATCGAGATAAAACCAGTCCCGAGATGATAAGAAAAATGTTTACTATACATTTTATTCCCTTTAAAAGAATCAAAAGAAGAGAAACGTGGGTTATCCTTGTACATTCTTCGGCGTGATATACGGCCGAAAAATCCTGATCCAGGTTTACCAGCGTGTTACCGGGACTTACGTAAGACGAATCTTGATAGGAACGCGACGCAGTAACTGTTTTCACCGGCAGAAAGTGAGAGCTGCGACAGGATCAACAAGATAATTCATCCTTTTATCCTATCCGCCCTTCGTCCGTGCTTCATTTTTTTCTCTCGACACGAAAGGGGTTGAAACGATTAGCGTGACACCGAGTAACTATCAGATCGTTTAATATTCCATGAACGACTGAACCACGCGAATCATGGAGAACTATAGAGAATGTTGATCTGCCGATCGGTGACACCGATATAATCACCAGGATCGTTAATTTCATAGCAATCGTAAAACAGGTTGGGTGGCTGCAAGGATTTGCGACACGCGAAACTGCGTGATCAGCGGGGGAAACCGGAGGCTGTTGTAATTAAGAACGCGTGCACTATGGATTACAGAATGACTGTGAGGACGTGACAAACACAAAAGGACATCTTATCGATCGGAGCTAATTTACTCATTTGCGTCATTTGGAAAAGAGGAAAATTTATGCAAATTAATCTAATAATTCTGCTTAGGATTTGACGATTTTGTACATTTTATAAAATATTGCATCATGTATATTTTGGTTTATTAAAACAACGAATTTTATATAAATTTTTAATATAAATCAGAAATAAAGTATTTGCAATGCGAAATAATAAAACAATGCATGCTATGCAATAAATAAACATTGATTCAGCGATTAGACGTTAACCGCATTGGGAGTATTTAGTCATTGGGTGGAAGCGTGTGCAGCGCCTGGATCGGGACAAACAATCTGCACTTGATAGAAGAAAAACTGCGTTCCACTCGGGTGGAAATGGTACAATCTATTCGGATCGGAGTCGTTGGAGGCACGGCTGAATGAGGGACCCTCTCGGCGGGAGAGGTCAGTACCTACGTATGACGTCAATGAAACGTGCCCGATATTGAAATCTCAAACTCGTTCTCTAGACGCTCAAGAAGCTGACGAAATACGCAGATAGCGTTGCACACACGTGAGGTCGAAACGCACGCACGCACGCACGCACGCTTAACAAATGCGGAAAAGGTGTAACAGGTCACCGTGAATTACAGCATCGAGACAAAAGAACTATTACAATCATTAAACAAACGTTCGTCTTTTACATATGGATAGTCGGACTGTCGGGCGTGAGTCACGTGAAAGATACGTTACTATGTTTTGTAATAATCAATGTACTAGATTAATGCGTCTCATTTTATGTTTTCTGCGTTAGGAAATAAATTAGAATATCTTCTTGTCAAAATTCTACAATTCTTGTTTTTGAATAATAAAAAAATTTCGCATAAGAAGTCCTCGAATAATGAATAAACATAGAAAATTCTTATTCTTGTTTCACTCATGTCAAAGAAATCACTTGTGAAACAGCGAACCGATTTTTATCACTCTTTCTAAATTTTTTTGCTGATAGACGAATTTTTCAAATGCAATAATAATTTTCTTAATAACATTAAATCATTCTCGCGCGTGCAGATTGGAGACTGGAAAATGAAAATGAAAAGTATTCCTGTCGGCTCGTAAAGATTTCGGAATTTTGTTTTCCGCTCTCCGGACTGAGCACCGGATTGCATAATTTCGTAGGTGATTTTCTACACGCACCTTCCACTTTATGCAATTAATTGCAACGTCAATTACGGTCGCCCGATCAGCTGGGAGATTGCGATCTCTCTTTGCGTCAGCTTCTCGTTTCGTCAGCCGCACATATTTTTCCCCGCATCCGAACGACCGAACACCCCCGCGTTTCGGCGTATCCTTTGCCATTGTCACTACATTCTGTTCTTATCGATTTCGATGGCACCCCGGCAGGGAAAGGGGGGAGGGGTTGGGAATATTTGTCACAATCCGCACGTCACAAACGAGTCGTTACCAAGCCGCAAGGGTCCACGGGATCCTGTCCCACGGTCTCACGCGTGCTCGACCAAAGTGCCACGAAAATGCTCAGCACGCATGTATACGCATGTATGCGGCTATCTGCATAAACCGCGCTCCATTTACTATCACGTTTAACGCGTATTATACAACGTTTGTACATTATGTACTGGAAACGTGCAACGGTATGTGGCTGTGTCTATCGCGGATAAATAGTGTACGGTAGGTGTGGCGAACGGGCATCGGCTTTCGATTGGCGGGGTGCACGCGCGAAATGAAAGTAAATTCCCTATATAAAGGGTGGTTTTCCTACGATGCGACAGAACCAATTTATTTAGTCAAGACACACTAGCCAAAGTATTATCCTGTCGGTCACCATGAAGACCCTGGTACGTTGCCGATCGAACGCCGCTTCGAAGTTCGCGCTTTGTGTTACCTTCAGTGATTCTGTCTCTGTGAAACCTCGGTGAACATTATCGAGGCCAAATTTTCGATTTTCTGAAAGTTTCTAATTTCATATTTCTCATGATTAAGGTATGTTTGATGCTGATCTCAGTGGCGTTTGCTGCCGAAGAGAAGACGGTCCAAAAACGTGGACTGTACTCGCTTGGGGATTTAGGAAGCTATGGGGGAGGATATGGTGAAGAATATGGAAAGATCGCTATAGCTATCAAAGAGAAGCCCGTTGCTGTCCCATATCCAGTACCGAAGCCATACCCAGTCGCCGTCGACCGCCCGTACCCAGTTAAGGTGAGAAAATCGACGGACGCACAATTGCAAAACTACTTACGCTCTATTAATCTCACGTTTTTCCATTGCCTCACTGCGTACTCAGATCTGCATAAAAGTTTCGTCATTGAATCTCTCATCGATCTTTCGGATTTAATTGATCGACCGATCTGATGCATTTGAATCGTGTCTCTTCTAGGTGCCAGTTGAGGTCTCCAAGCCGTACCCGGTTGCGGTCCCAGTGCCCCAACCGTACCCAGTAGTGCAGACCAAGACTATCACGGTCCCAGTCGAGAAGCCAGTCCCTTACCCAGTTAAGGTCCCAGTTCCAGTTAAGGTCCCCGTTGGCGTCCCGTACCCAGTTAAGGTGAGAAAAGCTCTCAGTAATTAATTTGCATAATTGTTTCATTAGAGAACACTCGTCGATATTCAATAATCGTGAATTTACAGGTTCCAGTCGACAGACCGTACCCAGTTGCAGTTCCCCAGCCCATTCTCGTTAAGGAAAAAGTCGCGGTCCCGCAACCCATAATCCTCAAGGAAAAAATCGCGGTCCCCCAGCCCATCCTTCTTAAGGAAAAAATCGCGATCCCGCAGCCCATCCTCCTTAAGGAAAGTTATGGGAAGTACGAATGAATTTTCTCTCCCCCTCTTCTCTCGAACATCTCTGCCACACCCAGTCCTCGCCTAACCACTCCACAGCATCGCAAAAGACATCATGACGAGCGCCGTACCAAAACAAGTTCTCCTCCTGCCGTAGTAACAAATCATGCAAATAAATTGATTTTATAAATCTTTTTTAAACAACGTTTCTTATTCNTTGGTAGTTTTGTGAAATAGATATATTCTGATTAGGGCGATACGAATTGAAGTTGGACGCGAGGGGAGGATGATCAAGAATTTTATTTAATTGTCTGCGAGTGAAACGTTTCGACACTTCCTCAAGCGACAACCCGTTACGTAGCATGGTTTCGCGTGCCGCTATCTGATCCGCCATTGTGTGGAAACGTTCTCAAACCGAACCTTGACTGCGATTTCGCGCGATATGGGAATCTACCCTATTCCGATTTTCAAGATCTCACGGAGTTCACGGGAACGCTTGTCGACTTTTCCGTCGAGTTTCCACTTATCTACGCATCTATATATAGATAGCCATTTGTTTGTTCAGAGTTTAACAAAAGAACGATTTTCCGGGAAAGTCAAATGGATTCGTGCCTATTTACGGCTTCTTAGTTTTCGCAACTTCAAATCTTCCATCGTACATTTTAGTCATTCTGAATGTTCGAAATTTTATAAACTATCATTTAATCACTATCATTAATTCTTTTTAAACTATTGACAATTTCACAATCGCTGCCAAACGTGAAAACAGATTGCGTTCGTCGTTGACACGTTGCTTCACCGAAGAAGATTTATTGGATCTCTAGTTAATTAGCCAAGAAGTAGAGAGAGTTACTATTGAGAAGAAACATGATCATAGCCCGAGAGCCAGACAGTTTCTTTATCTCTCGTCACTTACTACCGTCTCGACCCGAACACTTAACTTTCGACGATGGATTACTCACCAGCATGTAGTTCGGTGAAAGATTGTACAACTTTTTAATGCCACGCGTTAAATCAAAACGCGAGTAACATCGTAATTACGCAAGAACTGTCCCGATCTCAGTGAGCATGAAAGTGAACGAAAACATTTTTGGAACGAGTTCCTTACGGAATAGGTTGGATTTCACGAATTCTCATTCCAAGGCGAAATAAATACTCAATTTAATTATGTTTACAAGTTGTATTTAAATAGAGTTAATTAACGTAGACAAATTTTGAACGTCCATCAAATATTGAATCTGATTTCCATTTTAAAATAGTGCATTTTGCAAATTGATTATTCCCTGGGGACTGAAATAATTTACATAAAGACCTGAAACGACCTTGTCAGATGTTAACGTATTCATACCGCAGATCTGAGGTCTACGTACACGAAAATATGTTAAACGACATTTATCACAGATCTATGTAGATCATCTAACAGATTCTCTATTAACTAGAAACTTATACAGAAATTCTTATGATGAAACAGAGAATATATTAGGTACATGATACATTATTATTATGTAGAAACGTTCCTTTTAACATTTGACCATTCCCTTGAAAAGAAAGCGAACAATCGCGACGTGCGTTTAAGAATTTTGAAATTCGATTGGCCAATCGATTATTCCCTTTTAGTTTTCCAATGTGTCGCGGTTTGGACATGGACACACGAAAACGAAACTTTCTTTCCGGATAGGACAGCGGTTAGTTTTAAGTGAAATCCGACGCGTAATAACGGGCCGATCACGCTCATTTTCATGACAATATGTGACCCGCGCGGTGTTGTAGATCGTTGCGATACGGCCCCGACGCCATACGTAACGTGAAATTTTTGGTAACCGTTGCCTGATCGTGCAATCCTTCTGCCGGCCATAAACGGGGCAAATTGCTCTCCTTACAAATGTACGGCTGGTAATCAAGATTTATATCCGAGCACACGTGCACGCGTTGTACCTGTAATGCGATTATCAATTTCATTTCGTGTTACCACCTCGCATTGATCACACGTTCAAATTCAACGTGTTCCATGATGGAGTTATGATTGTTAAGAAGAAAGACCTCATTTTCTTTGCAAGATTTCGCCTAATAACTATTTTTTAATGCTCTTATATGGATCAGAATTATGCTTTGATTGACTTGGTTCCTGTGATGTTATTTAGAATTTTATTCATGTTTTTCCTTTTCTTATTTTTTGCAGATTGTTTTTTGTATGTTTTATTGGGTTCTCGTCTATGAATAAAGAATTATTATTATTATTATTAAAATTTGATATAAAAGGGACTTATACTTAATTCAGAATTTATCCTGATTCAGAGATGCCTCGATAATATTAAGAGTAACGAAAGGGNATTATTAAACAATTGACGTTGATTTGCATATTCATATTGTTGCAAGATAATTAAGTAAATTAAAATTTTTATTAATGCCAGAATATGCATGGCACAGAAATTTGAAGAGGGTTACTCTCCCAGTAAGTATATCGTAGGTTTCACACGAAGGTACTCACGCAGCCAACAATCTTGGATTGCTTATGAGTAAATAAGTCAATTAACATTGTTGGAGGCTCGGTAGTCCTTGTAATACTAAACTGCGTCTTATCTGCGTACAGCGGTTCTAGCGAAAGGGTTAGAAAAATCGGTTTATTCCGATCAAGGTAATGAATCATCGGCGTTAACTGTACAAAATAACAATCGACCTAATAAGTACAAGGTGAACGAGAGGAACTCCACGCAGTGGATATTAGCGAAGTCTGGGCTGGAATGTGGATATTCGATGCGAGGGTTCTGCATATAAATTCCCTACGAGACCTTCTGCTTCTTTTGTTTACTTCACTGGCTGGTCCGTCTGGTCCAGAACTAACCACTCTCACGCCCACAGATGAATCCTCGAAATGTCAAACGCTGAAAGCTTGAAATTCACAGCGTCACCCGGCGACTATTAATTATAAATGCAACCGGAACCCTGCTGCATTAAATTAGTCCTGCGCAGGGGAACGAAGTATGTAAACTGAATTTGAAAATTTCGGGAAGGATCATTAGTTTTCACTCTGATGGTTAGCTGAACTTTTTATAAAAAATGAACTAATTAAGGAGTTGATTAAAAATTTGATGGTTGGAAGAATATGGAAATCCCGGTGATAAAATTATTCCTATATGTATATGACCTGGCGTCGCTGTTTACAAAAATCTGATACTTTTTTTTACATTATGCGTCATTTTATTTGCATAACGATTAAACATACATAGAGGCTAGTCACATTCTTCTCGATATACGCGTTGTTTATAATTATGTTAAAGCTGACGTGTGTTACGGTTCATATGTAACGACGTTACGTGAAGCTGAAAAAAATTCGGTCACTTTCTGTAATTGTGGGATTCAGTTCTGAAAGAAAGGGAAATACCTTTCCTGCAGTTGCGACGCAACACTTCCTGTCGAAAAATGAATTTACCAAAAATTCTTCTTCACAATTTCGACTTCCCAACTATAATTTTTGCAATTTAAAATCGTATCCTGTGTGAATTAAACACATGAAAAAGTAGTAAAAATCTGAAGAAAATATTGAGACAAACAATTTAGAGTCTGAGGACCAATTATATTTCCCAACTGGAATTTTTGCAATTGAACAGTATAAGTTTCGTGGATTAGACGAAGAGAGAATAGTTGGGATGACATTGAGGTAGATACAATTCGGAGTAGGAGGGCCAATTACATTTTTCGTAAGCGGAGCGAAAAGCGCTTTGCCTTGGATCGGTTTTCGAGGACCCCTTGCCCCCACGCCCAATTTCTTTCCTCTGCTTCTGTCGGTCTGCCACTGCCCACCACCACCGTCTTGCTCAAGGGTTCGTCGTAGTCTCCGTATAAAAGCTGAGGATCTTCTTGGTATCTCATCAGTCGTAAAACAACGACGAACCGACGTCAATAGCGCAACACCATGAACGCTAAGGTGAGCTGCTGTTGGAATCGATCCAAGGATCGCGAGTTGAAAAATAAGATCGTAGTAATAGAATTTAAAAATTCAGTGCCTCAGTGATCGTTTGAAATATTTTCAATCTCAATTCTATTATAGACTTCAAGTTCTCTCGTTAAAATATAAAATTATTTTTTAGTATTCACAGAAATAATTTTAATAATAATTATATTTAGAATTCACTTAATCGTCCGATTTTATTGTACGCGAATTGTAGTTCTCACTTGAAGTTCTGTTTGTCTTTCAGCTGTTTATTATCTTCGCCGTCCTGGCAGTAGCTTTTGCCGAAGACAAGCCAGAAGCGCAGGAAGCGCAGGAAGCGCAGGAAGCGCAGGAAACGAAAAAGGAAAAACGAGGACTTTATAATCTGGGATACGGAGGATACGGAGGATACGGAGGATACGGAGGATTAAACGGATACAGCGGGTACAACGGATACAGCGGATACGGTGGATATGGCAGTCTAGGATACAGTAGTTACAGCGTACCGGTCAGCCAACCTATCTCTGTTGTGACCAAGGAAGTGGCTGTTCCAGTAGCGCATCCAGTTCCTGTCCCGGTCGACAGACACATTCCTGTTCCGGTTAAGGTAATCCGTTTTCTCTAAACACGAATAATTCGTAAATGCACTAAAATAAATTTTACTTTAATATGTGATAAAATATCGAAATGTTTATTGCAATGCTAGACAGAATTTTTTTTCAATTTCATTTTATCTTTTGAAATGAAATAAATATATTTATAATTTAGAAATTCGGTCGTATCGAAATCAGAAATACGATGGACCTCGGTCACCTAATCACGCTCTGTTTATCGCGAATATCCGCTCACACGATCGGACGACGTTAATTAACGTTTCAATATAAACGAGCGCCGGCATTTCATAACGCGGGAACGTTACAAATCCCACACGCGCGTTTCTCAGAAGACGTAAACCGAGTTCCATTTAACATGGAATCATCGATCAAGCAATAATCCACGTTCATCTGTCAGAATCGCATTTCACCGTCAAGCAATTATTTCTCGTAATCATGATATTAATGAAACGTTTGTATTAGTATAAAACAATATTAATACAGATATTCCATGTATTCATTTATGTCAACATCGCGTTTCAAAGAATTATTAATTACAATAAGAAAACATTAAAATAATTCATACTTATAATACAAATTGACGTGAAAGTGGAATTAATTTTTAATTTATGACATATGAGAATTTTGTTTCATTGAACAATGAAATACAAGATACTTAATTTGATTTTGTTTAGGTACCAGTGGCAGTGCCAGTGGACCGTCCCGTGCCAGTGCACGTCCCGAAACCGTACCCAGTCGAAGTGACCAGGCACGTTCCGGTGCCGGTCGACAGACCAGTCCCGGTACCAGTCAGCGTTCCAGTCAAGGTTCCGGTGCCGTACGCGGTCAAAGTAGCCCAACCGTACGCCGTCCCGATCGTGAAACAAATCCCAGTGTCGTACGTGCAGCCGCAGGTCGTCTATGAGAAATACAGCCATGGCTGGCCGAGCGCTTACTCTGGTTACTCTACCGGCTACTCCTCTTGGTAAACTCGGCGGTCGATGTTGAAGGTATCCGGGGAACTGGCTTCGAGTCATCGTAAAACGTGATGGCATCCTGCGACTGTAGAGAAAGTTCATCGTTTCTTGAATATTCGCAAGATCGGACAAAAGGGCCCTGAAGAATTTCGCATCGTTCACTTTCTTCGTTTTATTAATACTGATTATGCCTGATGATGGACAAGGATTGGCTTCCCTGGATGTTGGATGAGGTCACTTTAGGTGACTCGTGAAGAAGTGAGAAGGACAGACGCAGTCGAGCATTTGTTAGTCTTAAGTTCTGTTCATGAAACCTTGTTTCTTCTTTACATGTAATCTGGTGCTCATTTTACATCATAGAAATAAATTTTCGTACTAAACACGTGGCATTGACAAATATTATTTTATCCTGCATGCTTTCAAAATCTGCGTACATTCTCCTTAAACTGATTTAGCATTCGTAAATTCGTAATGAAACTCGGATAAATACAGGAAATTGCAATTGCGAGGTAGATATCTTCATTAAGGATGTATTGACTATACAGTCAATCCCAAA
>NW_017176837.1:11763-12645 GCF_001652005.2 Ceratina calcarata | reverse complement strand
TTATTGGCAAAAAACGAAAATTTCGCGAAATCTGAAGGGGTACCCCTTGGAAAAATCTCGGAAAAATCGAAAATTTTTTTTTGTTGTTTATTATTAGCAATATTCTTCCTTCGTCTGATATCTTTTTAAAAAATGTGTTTCTAAAGTGCATAAACTTTTGGGATTGACTGTATAGCCAAGAGAGAAGGGTACATGCTATATGTATTTACATGTGCGCTCACTTCAAATTGATCCTGCGCTTCGAATAAAGCAATCAAATTACGCGAGTTATATCCCAATTACGAGAAATCTGATCCCTCGTTAGCGGATAATACGTTCATTACAATTTCCGACGGACGAGATCAAATTTGACTTTCTATCCTCTTACCTTCTGCATTGCAAATAAAAAATTCAACCTGTGCAATGTGCAATTATATCAATGAACCTCGCCTTCAAATAATGACTAGGCATTCAAGTTCTGTATCAATTTTTGTTGAATTATTTTCTACTGATAAGAGACAAGAAATTGTCAGTAAGCACGACTTGTCCCGGTACTGGATTTTCTACGCCCGGAGCGGCACAGGAATAAATCAGACAGGATATGGATCACGTAGACATTGAACCAGTCGCGTGACTCATCAAACCGTGTCAGGCTAATTCACTTTCCATCGCATCGAACCATGAAAGATCGGTCTTACTATTTCCCTCTTCGATATCCATTCAAATGAGAAATTATTTAAAATTAGCATAGAATACGAGAGGTGGAAGGTGTCAGCCTTTTATGAAATATCAATTTTTATTACAAAAGCTCGTAGCAAAAACAGGTCAACAAATCAACTACAAACAGAAACTTAACGGAAGTATTTACAACAATTCGACTACTCCTGTTCTCATAATTTCCGA
>NW_017176837.1:0-11280 GCF_001652005.2 Ceratina calcarata | reverse complement strand
AAAAATCGATATTGAATTAGAATTCAGAAACATTGGCATATAAGCGTACAGTAAATTTTCTTCAAATTAAAATCATTCCAAGTGATCAATAAAAAGATCAATTAAATCAATTTATGCATTTTAAAAATCGTCCTTGAAATAGAATCATATTTTTGGAATTATTTTTAAACCACGTTTTCATTGAATTTTTCAAACAGGAGCGATCGAGTCGTACGAAAGATTTAATGGTGATTATTGTAGTCCTCCTGCGAGGGTTTGAAATCTTGTTCTTGTTCCTCGTTCGTCGCCGTGTAGGTGTGATAGTTTTGCGACTCGTGCTCGGCGTGGTCTTCCTGTAAGTCGTATCCACCTCCGCCTCCGCCACCGCCGCCGTAGTAGCTGTGCGCGTGATACGGGATCGGGTGTGGTACCGGATAGTAGATAGGCTTGTTCACCGTTACCGGGTGAGGGACCGGAATCGGGTGCGGGATCGGGACCGCTTTCGGCACCACTACCGGTATCTGCTGGTGAATCGCGATCGGGACCGGCTTGGACACCTCAACTGGCACGTGTTCCTGGACTTTCACTACCTTCGTGTACGGCACGGCGATCGGATGGTTCACCGGCACCGGGACGGGTATGTGATGGGGCACCTACGAGAGAGAAAGGGTTTCTAGTGCAACGGGACCTGCCTAAGCTTCTACCGTTTCGCGGTAGAGAGAAACGTTAACGCGGTTTCGTGAAAAGGGAAACGCAAAATAATTAAATCGAAATGACATACTTATGTAAATACTATCCCTTTATATACTTATATGATTATATTAATTTTTATATTAAGATTGCAGATTTTTATGTGAAATTTCTTTAGATATTTTTTATCACGTATACAATTTATGTTCCCAACTCTTGTTTAATTGATTCACTTGAATTAGAATCCTGTACAAAAGTCATCTACGGATCTAATTTTAATATCTACTTACAAAGTGGCAATGTTGAAGTATATAAAGTATTTAACAAAGAGATACCTTGACTGGATAAGGAACTGGAACTTTGATAACGGCCGTTTTGGTAACCTTGATCACTTTGGTCGGTATCTCTTTCAGATGAACCGATTGCGAGATGAGCTTCGGCTCACTGACGAAACCATGGCCTTCCAGAGAAGAAAAATGAGTGGCCCTCGCGGCGGCCACGGTTAAAGCGAGCAACAACTGCAAACGTGTAATCACGATTAAAGTTCATCGAACCTTCACCGCAACCAATTTTGATCGCGATAAGTGAAGCTTGTATTTTAATCAGTAACAATCTATCGATTTTAATTATGAGTGAATGACATCAGATCGACTTTCACTCAAATCTTATCTACCGCAACGATATATGAGTTATCAGAATTTTTATTCGAATAGTGACCACTTTTAAAATTTCGTTGCAATTACACTTTGCAAGCTGGCCTGCGTTCACTCAGATCTCACGTTCACGAGATGTTAATCAAAATGGATATGAAAATCCATGTGTCACAGCGGTTCGATTTCCGGGATCTCGTTTAGGGGTGGCGAACTTACTAGTTGCAACATGGTTATCCGGATTCGTGGGCGTATAGATAGATCTAGTTCTCGATGGGATGGGCTCACACTGACAATTCCAGTACCGGCAGTTGCTTATATACGAGGACCTTCACCGTCACCGATTCACGAAGAAAGCACTCTCTTTCCGACTGGATTGCGTTCTCCAATCTTGTCTCCTCTTTTTTTCTCCGTTGCTCTTCTCGTGCCGCTGAACGAGTTCGACGACCGTCACGTCCGGTCGACGAGCGCAACTCTGATCCGGACAGACGCATCTTTCGTCGAAAGGGAATCTCCGTTTTGCTATTTCGTAATCCCGTCACGCAACGTCCCTCTTATCTCATTACTGGACTACAGATTTTTAAATAAAACTAAACATTCTATCCATTACTGAAATAATTAGAATAATTTATCAAATCAGTTTTGCTCGTACATGTCTTCTTGCCAAAGAATATATTAAAATCTGGGGCACAAAATCATAATCTGCTGTCAGAGACTCGAGCGTGTAAATTATGCCTTTACGTAATTGAAGCAGCTCTTAGGAGTGATGTATAATATAAGTATGCACTGTTAAGGATAATCGGCTTCTCGGGAGATCAACGGATTTATTTATTGACAATCGATGTTCGTGTTTCACGTCTGAAATTGAATTCAGTCGAACTTTCACCGTATTTTCTGTCCAGATGCTCTTAAGATGGCTTAATGCATTGGAAAGTAAAAATGTCACCCACCGTTTCATTAATGCATTGGAAAGTAAAAATGTCCCCCGCCGTTTCATGACCAAACAATTTTGCTAACACCAAACACATCCTTAAAATCTAACATACTAAAGTATCCTTAAAAACTGATATATTAAATTATATTAATGATCGTGGCTATTTTTATTACAAAAAAATATGTAATATTGATATTATTTTGTTATTTTAGTTTACTGACTCATATTTAATGCAACGAAGTTGGTTCGATTTTCAGCAGGCTAAAGAACTGTACCGGGAAGTGACACTTCCTGTTGCAAAAATAGTGAGAGGAAGTAGGAGAATGGTAGGTGGAGTATAACTCTAGGAGAATGTCTGAAGTAAAAGGATTAATCTGTATCATCTTATTTTAATTTCGTGAACTATCCCAATCAATTCTCAACATAATGTATATACTTATTAAAGTACTTGTTTATCTGAATGATTTCTTTATTAACATTAGTGTCCCAAGGAATCGTATCACATCATCATTAAACTTCATTTAGATTAGCATTGAGTGCATAAATTTATTAGACAATTTAATTAATTTCCTGTATAGATATTTGCCAATTTAGTTGAGGAAAACGAAACACGTTTCGAAATAAGTAAAAGTCTAGAATCGCTTAATCAGTGACGGTTTTTTCGTAAGGGCAAAAACCGGTTCACTACAAAAGCAAAAGTAAAATGATTATTCTCGCTCAACCCTCTTTCTCCTCTCACTTTCGATGAAAGCTGGTAAACCGTACTTCAGAACGCGTTACCTATAACCGAGCACTGATCTCCGTAACCGATTTTTAACACAGGATCAATTTTTGCGACACAACAAAGGATTAATAAGAGTGTTGGTAAAAGTAGAGCCGTATTATTCCCGGTGTTCCAGGAGAAAGGGGAAAAGCTGCGAAATGTGCTACGAGAGAACAGCGACTCGTGAGAGGAGGAACATTCCAGTCTGACTAATAGTATGCGGTAGTAGAATTTCATTTAACCAGAAACTGTAAATGTGCTTCTTTACTTCTTATATTAAGTGAAACATGGAAGATATTGTAGAAGTTTTAAATAAAATTGCGAATTTCATACGAAACTCTTTGGAACGATCGATAAGTAAGTAGATCGTGACGTTAATTTCTAACTGGTATCAAATTCAGTATCGAGTCTCAGTACTGAAATCGTTTTAGAACCTCACCCACCTGGCGTCTAGTTTCAATATCATTCTCTGTTTAAATAAGTATAAATAGATTCGAACGTAGCACACAGCCTGAGAAACTGTGTTCCTGTATCGGCTCGGTGGAGTGTCGGTGAATTCGTGTGGGAGGTAATCGACATAATTGGAGCGCGAGCCGGGGATCCTTTCCTTCCGCAATTCGACGGAGAAGTGAACTCAGAATCGCTACGCTCGTGAACGTAATATGATTTGCTCTGGTTTAATAGGTCCGTGCGTTCGCAATTTATACCTTCGCTTTTACTAGAATCGAATTCCTTCCAATTTTAATTAAATATCCTCGAAAAAAAATGAATGGAATATTCTTCTGGAACCACTCGGTTCAAATGGCGTGAATATTTATAAATGTCAAGGTGTATATTAATTATATGAATGAATTCACTTCGGCCCCTGGTTGGCAAATACTTCTCGCCTTACCTGCTTCGTGAGAAATCTACCCACAGGCTCCAGACTTCATTCTATTACCAGGTAGGCAAAGATACTATATTTAATAAAAAAGATGTTGCATTTAGAATGTAGAATAGACAATATTAGAATAAAATTATGTATTTACATATTTACAAAATTTCATATGTAAATAAGATTCATTATTATCAATTAATAATGCATTGAAATTTATGCAAGGATTCTTGTGCAACTTCTAGACGAATTTTTTAACGAACGTGAATTATGCAATTAATGCAATGCTAACGACCTTCCATTAAATAGATTTATTTGTCACGTGGAAAGGAGCCAACCAGAAATGGGCAAGTCTGAAACCGAGTGGAATCCTTGCTTCCCAAGGTTGCAAGTCGTTCTAAAAATCCCACCTTCCAAGGAAGGAAAAAGAAATATCTCTATTCTTCATAATAATAAGAAAAGAAACATGAACTTCCAAGAATTATTTCTCGAAACACTGTCACCTTTCAATAAGTTATGACAAGACGTTTGTAATTTATCGAAACACGAAACGTGACTTAAACAACGACAGGATCGTACGAATTACTTAAAAGCCTATTGACGTGCATTAAACGTTACAAAAATCCATCCGGTCGTTATCCGACTCGGTTAAAAGGTTCGTTTTCTCCTAACGAACCCCGATAACAACCGCGCGCGTGTACAAGGGACAAAGAGAAGAAAGGGAGCGAGAGGTCGAGGCTGAGATTTGCATAAATCATCCTCTCGGTTCCTATGGTGGCTCGCCGAAATATCGGGAGTAAAGACGGGCGGGAGGAGAGAAGAAGAAGAAGAAGAAGCGAGGAACACCAATACCGAGGCCGAGGATGGGTCCTCTGGTCACCAACACACCAGAGGGCTATTCGGAAACGGCGGACATCACAGATGGGAGTCAATTAAAAAATCTAGTTCTGCCAATGCCATCGGATTCCGAAATAAACTGGAGGGAGCATCGGCCGGGTATAAAAGGTCGAAATATCTTTCGGATGATACTCGACTCCTCATCCAAACTCCATACGGTTAGCATGCGACTCCTGTTCATCACTCTGGTAAGAATCCTCTTCCTCAAACACTATACTTAATTATTTTATATCCTCGATCTTTTTGAAATTAAAATTCACATATATTTAATTCAAACAGGATTCAATTTTATGTAATATATTAATTATATTTATTGATCCGTTTTCTTTGAATTATTACAGACTTGCCTGGCGGCTTCTTGCTTGGCTCTGCCGCAGCCAAAGCAAAAGAGGGATATCCTGCCAGGTGACCCGCGGTACGGTACCGATCATCATCATCATCACGATGAGAACGTGATTCAAGACGCGAAATCATACAAGGCACCGCAGGACACGTATGGACCTCCTGGACATCAACCCGGTACTCCCTTAAAAAATTCTTATCTGTCACCAGTAGAGAGTGACTCCGTTCAACAGCAGATAACATCCTACGGAATTCCCGAGACCGTAAGTGATGTAAAAATGATAGAAGATTTTTTCTCTTATAATTTGTATTTGTATCAAAATTTCTATATTTTTTATTATTTGTATTGTGTAGGTTTCAACGGGAGAAGTGCAGAAAACAGTGTCCAGTACAGTTTCGTTGCCTGTTCAGAACGTTGAGGTACTTAAGTGTTAATTTGATTCATTTTTTATTTGTACAATTTTAATTCTGTTTTTTATAGACTGTGGAACCACCAGCAACATCTTACGGAGTTCCTTTAGTTAAGAGCGTTAAGGTGAGACATTTATATTCAGAATATTCAATTTTCTTGATGAATATTAATTAATTATATTTTTATCATTTGTCAGACGACGTCTGAGACGAATTCTCGCGTTAAATCTACGATAAAGACGGTACAGACCGAGGTCCACGAACACCAGCAAACAGTCCCACAGACTGCGAAGGTCGCACCAGCTGTACAAGGTAAAGAATTTTGTCTCTATTTACCCTAGAGAATTAGAAAATATGCGAGATTTACCGAAGACATTTATGTAACCCGAAGAATTTTAAAACACGTTCTGTCAACGACGGCCACTGGCATAATGAGCCGTACTTTGCACTGTGAATAATTTATCAGAGCTTCTTAATTGCTCGTTTAGAAATAATGTTGTTCGCGAAAAAAAAAACTTGTCGTCGCCTTTTATTATAAATTGCCTGATTAAAATGATTGCAAATCTTCTCGATTGCAGAGGTGACACATTACACTGGAGTGAACTCTGTACCAGTTACAACCACGCTGACGAAGAACGTTGACAGCAACGTGTTCGCTGAAACACTGCCTAATTTCTACAACTCGTACAACGTTCCCAATTACGACGTTACTTCTTACCTTCCGTCCAGTTATTCAACCATACAACAACCAGGATTGAACGCAGAACTACATTCAGGATTCAGTTCTTATAACAACGTGCCTGCCGTATACAGCGGATTCGGTTCGAACTATCCATTAACTTCTGCCTACCGTGGAGTCAATCTCCCACTGTCCTATCAATTCTCTAACACTTTACCAACCTACGCTTTCCCACGGTTAATCCAGATCTCTAAAAATACTCCTCAATTCCCATACACCCTCACGAGAACGCAACCCTTTGCGTCAGTGCAACAGTCGCAAACGTTGCCAGTACAACAGGTGCACGTGGAATCTGTAAAACCTGTAGAAGCACCGGTGCAGCACACCGTGCATTCCGTACAGACTCCAGTACACTTCTCTGTACCCTCTGTAACGCAGACGAAAACAGAAACACCAGTACAGCACACTGTGCACTCCGTGCAATCTGTAGAGGCTCCAGTACAGCACACTGTGCACTCCGTTCAATCTGTAGAGGCTCCAGTACAGCAGTCTGTGCACTCCGTTCAACCATTAGTATCGCAAACAGAAACAGTAACACCAGTGCAGCACACTGTTCACTCTGTTCAATCTGTAGAATCTCCAGTACAGCACTCTGTGCACTCTGTTCAACCATTAGTATCGCAGAAAACAGTAACACCAGTACAGCACACTGTGCACTCCGTGCAATCTGTGGAGACTCCAGTACAACAGCACTCTGTGCACTCCGTTCAACCGGTGGTGACGCATACGAAAACGGTGATACCATTGCAGCACACCGTGCACTCCGTCCATTCTATAGAACCGGTGCAACACACGGTGGAGACTGTTTCACATCCGGTGGAGTCTGTGAAGACGGTGCATCAGCCTGTAAAGTCTGTGGACATCCTGCAGCCACCGGCGCAGTCCGAACAGACGTATCACACGCTGACTGAAGTTAAGAGCAAGACGGTGCCAGTGGGACAGACTCAGTCTTTCGATCAGAATCAAAAAGGATTCTTTGAAGACATTATTAGTCAGCTGCCTCAATTTCCCTCGCTGCCCTCGTTACCCTCGTTCCCCTCGTTACCCTCGTTTGATTTCTTCCCATCTTCGACTCCGTCTCAAGAAGATCCCATAGACGATGTGTCGTCTAGTTACACTGCTGGTCATGTCCAAGGCATCGTCGTTTCTAGCACTCCAGCGAGTCTGGTGAAGAACGAATACGTCCAACCGACGGACGCCAACGGTGGATACATTTATTGATTGAGTTATTTTCGTAGCGTTCGAGTACAATTAAATTGACAAAGGCCTGTTCTTTACAATGATAACTGGAGATATTGTAAATTTCAGATAATTATTTAGATGTAAAGNAAATGTCAAGGTGTATATTAATTATATGAATGAATTCACTTCGGCCCCTGGTTGGCAAATACTTCTCGCCTTACCTGCTTCGTGAGAAATCTACCCACAGGCTCCAGACTTCATTCTATTACCAGGTAGGCAAAGATACTATATTTAATAAAAAAGATGTTGCATTTAGAATGTAGAATAGACAATATTAGAATAAAATTATGTATTTACATATTTACAAAATTTCATATGTAAATAAGATTCATTATTATCAATTAATAATGCATTGAAATTTATGCAAGGATTCTTGTGCAACTTCTAGACGAATTTTTTAACGAACGTGAATTATGCAATTAATGCAATGCTAACGACCTTCCATTAAATAGATTTATTTGTCACGTGGANATAACTGGAGATATTGTAAATTTCAGATAATTATTTAGATGTAAAGATCTGCTATTATAAGTAAATAAAATTCTTTTATTGTAAATGTCATTGGTTTTTCGATAACAATTATCCTTTAACACTTGTTACGTTCATTGTTTTTATACGAGAGTTCACGTGCGCGTAAGGAAGAATTTATAAAACGTCGTTTCAAACGAATGATCTTCACCATACTTTACATTTATTTCGAGGATTCATGTTCGATCCGACTGGGCATTTCCACGCGTCGCTGAATTCTTTCGAATTTCTAAGGACTGCGCGCAGTCGCACGTGTCCTGGGCAATGGGAGTCCTGCAGGATCCATTTCATAAGCTGCGGCTTGTACGACTCGCACCACATCTAAAATNAAAATATAATAATAAAATAATAACTAATTCCTAATTCATTTTTTAATGTAGAATTAAACCTCTTACAATGACATGTTGTTGTAATTTATTTGGTGAATGCATTCCAATTCGGATAGAGACATCAGTCGAATAATCTGAATCATGTTACTCAAGTATTCCGTCTCCGAGAGATCTATCTGAAATCAATCGGATTCATTTTATTAATGTTGTTACCTGTAGATAGAAAAAAATACTTACGCCTTCGTAATATTCGTTGAGTATCGTTTGATCGAACAGCCAATCCGGGAAGCCAATTTGAGACTCCATTTTGCTGTTCTTATCTAGAGTTGCTGCTTTCGTCTGCGCGTCCATCCAATCGGTGTGCGAAACCATCGAAGCGAATGCTTCCTTTATGTCGTTCATCATTTCGAACACCTTTTTCCCTTTGTCTTCATGGAACGACGGATCTACGATCAACCAGGAAGCCGCCATCCCTACGATTGTAAGGGATGAATTTTTTCACTGCATTGACAATTTTAATTATTTGTAACATGCATTTAAATAGAATTATTCTCATAAATTAAAGAAATTCTGAACTTCAAATCATTGGATAAAATATTTATTCACGAACCCATCAACTCGTTCACTGCAGAAGCACAACGAAGTGATTTCGATTCACCGATTTCAATGCTCGTAATTTCATTAATATACTTCACCCAGATTTCTCTTAAATTGCTAGGTGTATGAGGTACGACGATGTCAATAATCACCCACCAAATATAAGTCTCTAAAATTATTAATAAATAATTAATAATAAACAAATTCTTATATTTTATAAGAAAATTCAATTGAATGTAAATTTATATTATTATTAATTTGATGAATTTCAACCTAATTCTTGCTCCTCTGAAAGAGCCAGCACGAGAGCGGCTTCTTTTAAGAATTCCAAATCGCCAATTAACACTTTGTCCTTATCGTTCAAATCTAATGTGTCGATGTCCTTATAAAGCGACTCGATGAATGGTCGCCATAATGGTTTGGGTGTCAGAGTCGAATTGATTTCCGTGACGTACTCGTCGGTCAACTTCTGGAGATCATCGACCAGCATGTAGTCATCATTAGATGGATCGCGATCCCATATAGTCTCGTTGCCCTCGAAACGAGACAACTGCAATGACGTAACATTCATAATTACTATACTAAGTATTTCATGCTTAAATAATTTCATGTATAAAAAATAGGCTTGAATAAAAAAATTAATATTTTTCATAATTTGCATGAATGCAATTAATTATTTATTGAACCTCGTAATTAAAAGTTTAAGTAGCTCGTAAGAACTAATACTTAATTCACTTACGTAATAAAACAAGCTGGTCATTTCGTAGAGCGTCTCAACGACTTCCTCCAACTCTTCTTTTTCAGGATATAAGGAGTTTTCTAAAGAGCAAACATCGAGACTTCCATTATTAAGGATCTCCTTGATTACGTCAGTCATATACGTAATTTCCGCGTCCTTCGCTTCCGGTTCACTGTCCTCAACTTCCTCTTCTTCTAACTTCCGGAAACGAGATCTGATCAAATGCAGCCGTTTCTCCAATTCTTTATCACTGATTTTCGAAACAAATTAAATGTTAAATATGCATTAAATAAAATTAAGTTTAATGATGGGAGAATTTACTTCGGTAAAGGGTTGCTGGTGAGGGGAGTGTCTAGTACGATGACGTTCTTGCTCGTGTTCCGAGGATCTGGTGTGATGTCCAAACCGAAAAACAGATCCCTCCCTAAAATTTTCTTGACCATGGCCATCTGTTCGATATAATTGCCCGTCTTTTTAGTAAACGCCGCAGGAATCGGAGGTAGACCGAGCTCTTCGAGTAATTCGAACACTGGCGCCAGTCCCAGCTCGTTCATCGTGTCTGAAATTCGACTGAAAATAAGTCCCGTTTTACCTAATTTAATTCGATTAATTAATTTGTAAAGAAATTGTTGGAAGGAACGTACGCACGTCCATGCAGCTGGTGTACAATATTTTCGCCTGCTTCACGGCCCAAGGTGCATCAGTGTTCGTGGTATTGTCCTTCAGGACTTCCCGAATTTTTATAAATACCCTTTCCCTGCGCTCGTCGAACCACGAATTCATGAAACTCTTATCAGGTATTGGGTGCTCGTCCGACCATTTTCCACAGACGTAGCTGGAAAAGGCAAAATTCAAGGTGGAAAAATAGGAATTTAAGAAATGAGACGAATTATGATAATTTTAAATGTAATTGTGATTTACTCACTTATAAAAGTCATCACAAGGATCTACAGACGTGTCCATAGATTGTTTCAAACTGGCAGCTGAGGAAACGAGGGTTTCATTTAAATCCTTAGAAATTTTATTTATTATTATTAATTCTTTACTCACCAAATCGTACGCAGCCCTCAGTTTCGCAAATTTTCGGAGGCCTGTACGTAACATCTGAGAAAAATAAATGATTGGATTGACGCAAGAAATTCTTGCAAAACAGTTCTGTTTGTCAAACGTTACTTACAAAGTATAGAAAAAACGAGTGCTAATACAACAGAGGAAGCCAACACGAGGAACAATATAATCATCGTTAAATTCGGTACTTGCGTCCGTCTCTTCAAGCTGAAAGAAACGAGGAATGAGTCTAATTGGCAGGCTTCCCGTGACTGTTTCATGCATGCTATGACACGAGTTAATGACTAGGTGAGCGGAGACAACCAACAGATTCGAATATTGCAATCACTCACTAGGCGTGTCTGGATCTAATCGGTACCAGGTTCTGGTGGCTGGCGATCGTGTAAATCGACTGAGTTTCATGTTCTGAGGAAACGATAAGACAAATATAATTATATATTTAATTATGTAATTTAAATAACAATACGATAATAATTTTGTTAATTCAGTTTTCACGTA
>NW_017176836.1:0-904 GCF_001652005.2 Ceratina calcarata | reverse complement strand
TCGGCAGGACGGTTTAACCCGAAACCGTTTTCTGCCGAACTCCCGGCCGCTACACTATCCCCTTACCAGTGACAACGCTAGTTTTTTTCGTTTTCTAAAAGGTCCTTCCGCTTTAACATTTGCTATACTTTCTAACCTTTCATACATATCTTTAGACACAGAGACAGTATACGGTTTTTTCAACAATGAACATCGCTCTTGAATCGAACAGCTCTCCTCATCAGAGGACTCGCAAATCGGTTCGCTTATCTGAGAGGCGTCTTCTTCTACACTTGCTTCTTCTACTTCTGACGACTTCTCGAGCTCATAGGATATTTTCCGCGCTATGGCGGTTTTATCCTTTTTTGGCTTATGAGAGGTCGGTTTCTTATTGCTCTTACTGCTCTTTTCATTCATCACTTCTATATTCTCTCTATTATTCGATGAATCTCGTTTTAACTTTTTCGAACTTGCGACTTCTTTCTTTTCCGGAACTTTCGCTTTTCCCGTTTTCGTGTCTCTTTTCGGTTTGCGTTCATCCCTAGGAGAAGGAGTCAGAACTAGATCTCCAAATCCTATGTTAGATGCCAATGATTCACCAAAGGTCTGAACTCTACAGAGTCGGACACCTTTGTTCCCATTCAATACATCGAATTTGCTTACATTTTCATATCTCTCGACTTGTCTGGTTGCCATTCCACGGAGTTTGCCCTGAAATAACAAATCAACATCTAATTTCAGGCGAGTCCCAGGTAATCTGGCAAATTTGCCGGTCCCTGTGAAACTATAGCCCGATCAGCCACTTCCGCCAGTTGTGTCGGTTCCAGGTTGAGGATGCTAGCGAGCACTAGCTGCACCTTCTCAGGCAGGCGATTCTTCCACATCTGCATTAGGAACTCGTTATTGACTGCATTTCCAGACAAGT
>NW_017176835.1:0-904 GCF_001652005.2 Ceratina calcarata | reverse complement strand
ATACAACAAATACAAAAGAAATCAGTGTATCAAAAGCTAAAAATCGCTGTATAATAAGACAAACATACTTACGATACATGCAATAATTGATCAGATACTTTTAAGTTTGGACTACAAGGAGAATATATTGGAAAAACGCAACTCAATACATACTGTGGAGCAGTACTCTTAACCTGGACTTTCAAAACTTGAAGCTAAATTACATTTTATCACGTCATTAAGAAATACTTGAAGTTTTCGAAAGAGAAAGTTAAATATGCGGAGATACCCTACAAGAAGGCCGACGAGGAATAGCCATGAATGTCAACAATACAACACCCTAATTGAGAACTAGGAAAAAGAAAAAGAGTTGAAAGACTAACTAATAAAATAAGAAAGTTCAACTCTTAAATGATATTAACAATCCTAAAAACAGGAACACACCCTTGGAAAAGTAACGAAACGTTATCCCACAGGGAAAGGAATAACAACAAATTGAAAATATCAAGTACAGGTAGATAATAAACTATCCAGAAAGAATAAGACGAAATCACACTCCTTAGAGACCACATCTGTTACAATAACACCGAAGAGAATAATAAAACAATATAGAGCCAAGTAACCAATTTTACAGACCCCTGTAAAAGTCAGGCTTGACGTCATATCTTCTAAAACACACAAGAAGATCACAAACTTCTTGAGTATGGAACTAACCAAACCAATGCCACACATAGATCCACAAGATCCTCAGTAGACCTAAAAAAATTGCAGAATTAAGAAGAGAAAACACAATGCATAGAGAAAAAATTAATATACTGAAAGCTGAAAATCATTGTATACCACGATAAATAAATACACTTACAATACATATAGCACCTAATCAGGTACCTTCAAATTTGGTCAATAAAGAATATATTAGAAAAAA
>NW_017176834.1:0-904 GCF_001652005.2 Ceratina calcarata | reverse complement strand
TTTTTTGCAGCCAGTTGAGAGACATTTGTATGTGGCATGATTTGCACGTAGACAATTTAGGCAAAGTCGCTTGTCTCTGGCTGCATTACTTCTCTCGCGTGGACTCAATTGTATGAATTCTGGGCATGCATAGATATAATGATTTGCTTGACAATATGTGCACTCAATTCGACGTTGAGCACTTACATATGCTTGTCCGCGAGCTCCTGAAGATTTCCCTAATCGATTTGTGTTTTTGTCGACGTTAACCGTATTATTGAATTTATGTTTTATAATGTTACATTCCTCGATTTCATCTCCTCTCTCTTGCTTGTTTAAGAATGTAATAAGCTCAGAGAATTTCGGCATTTGATTATTTTCTAGTGTACGTTCCCACGTTCTGCGTGTGTTTTTATCGAGTTTTTGAATAATTATATATACGAGAATTGCGTCCCAGGTTTCGACCGGTACCTGAAGAGCCTTTAACGCGTTAACATGCATTAATGCATTTTCCTTTAAAGTTCGCAGGTTGATGGGTGACTCCTTACTAATTTCCGGTAACTCTAAGAGCATTTTCATATGTGTTTGTATTATTTGCCGTGGTTTGTCGCATCGCTGTTTAAGCATTTCCCAAGCCACCAAATAATTTTCTTCGGACGCGTTTAGAGAGTCGATTATTTTGGCCACACTACCGCGAAGCGAATTTTTTAGTAAATAAAATTTTTGAACCGCAGGTATTTGATCATCGTTGTGTACTAACGATTGAAAGGTGTCGTGGAAGCTGTGCCACTCAATGGGATTACCGTCAAATGGACGAATTTCAATTTTAGGTAGTAATGTGTTTTGTTGAACAATGATCTTTGAATTATTTGAGGACACGGCCGGCTGAACGATATTAGAATTTGATACGTTATTTATGGGATTT
>NW_017176833.1:0-904 GCF_001652005.2 Ceratina calcarata | reverse complement strand
TCTCTCTCTCTCTCTCTGTCTCACATACGCACGCGTCTCGATATCGTTCTCGAACATTTTTTTGTAAACGTGGTACATCTTCGAGGAGTACAGAACTTCCTGAAAATCGCTGTTAAAAAATCAAGTTGCTCTGTCGGTTGTTTGACAATGCCGTCTTTACGTGAAAGTGGCGTGCCCTCGTGAAACTCGATGCAATTCTCCCCGACGTTACTCGCGTTCAGTGTCGAAAACAAGTCGTATAACAAAGACGAACGATGAAATTGTTACACGGAGCATCTCTCCTTCGCATGCCATTATTTATCGTGTCGTGACTCGAATCGTGGTTCCCCTAACGGGTGACGGACGGCTGATAAGAGAATTGCATCGATGAAAATTGAACAATTATCTACTTATATCGGTAATACAAATATTTGCTGTGAAAGGTCTTCTCACAGAGCTATGTCCCACACGTGCTACTACGAATCCCAGTTTCTATTTATACGGTTCACTTTCCCTTTCTTTTCTCTATCTTTCTCTCTCTCTCTACCGATTTAACGTCGGCTGAAAACAAACACGGTATAATCGTACGAGCAGAAGAATAAACCTGTCCGCAAGTACGACGATGAAACGTTTTAAAAAATTTTTACATTCGAACGATCGGCGGCGACGGCGGCGGCGTCGGCGGCGGCGGCGGCGACGACGACGACGACGACGGCGACGGTAGAACGCGGGTTAATTCGAGTCGATTTTGAATTGTTTGCAGCATACGCTGTCATTCGTTCCCGTTGCGTCGTGGTAAAAGAGTCTCGCCATTGAGAAGGCTTTCGCAGTACGTTTTACCGTTATAGCACTGATCCATCCGTGAAACGCGAGAGAAACTCGACTAACGGGGCCGACGAGCCTGCACGCGAGCCGGGAAAAGAAG
>NW_017176832.1:0-905 GCF_001652005.2 Ceratina calcarata | reverse complement strand
GGTGCCGAAGAAGAGCGATGCATCAGGAGAAAAGAAATAGAGAATTGTAGTAGATTTTCGAAAATTGAATGAAAAAACAGATCAAGATGCCTATCCACTACCTGTGATTGACGATATACTCGACCATTTGGGGAACGCTAAGTTTTTCTCAGCCTTAGATTTAAGTTCTGGATTTCATCAAATTCCAATGGACGAGTCAAGCAAAAAATATACTGCGTTTTCAACCCCGGAAGGACACTTTGAATATGAGCGTATGCCTTTCGGGCTGAAGAATACTCCGGCTACTTTTCAGAGAATGATGGATACAGCGTTTAGATGCTTGATTGGAAAGGTCTGCTTTGTCTACCTTGATGACATAATTGTTTTTGGATCATTTCTGAGAGAACACAATGAAAATTTAGTAATCATATTCGAGCGTCTCAGACAAACTGGATTGAAATTGCAACCAGATAAGTGTGAGTTCCTCAAACCTGAACTTGAATATCTTGGGCATGTTATAACTGACGGAGGATTAAAACCAAACATGAGCAAGTTGGAAGCTGTGAAAAATTTTAAAACACCATCGACGCCGACTGAAGTAAAATCATTTCTGGGACTTGCGGGCTATTAACGAAAATTCATAAAAAATTTCTCAACAATAGCGAAGCCACTGACTGAAGTCTCTAAAAAAGATGACGTGTTTGACTGGACTCCGAACTGTCAAGAATCCTTCGATACCCTGAAGGACATGCTATGTTCAGCACCGATTTTAAGATATCCGGACTATACAAAACCATTCACTCTTACTACAGACGCATCAAATGTAAGACTTGGTGCTGTGTTATCACAAGAAGGACATTCATGTTGTTATATATCCAGAACGTTGAATAAACCTGAAATTAACTATTGCACGACAGAAAAAGAAT
>NW_017176831.1:0-905 GCF_001652005.2 Ceratina calcarata | reverse complement strand
GACCATTGCAATTGTTTTGTTCAATCGCAACAGGCACGAGTCATGAAAACCAGCCTGCATGTGTGGTTTTCTACTTTTATACAAAATGCAGTCTCATTTTTTGTGCCCTAAAACAAAATCATTTTTCATGACAATTGCAATTGTTTTGTTCAATTTCTAATCATGACAGGCACGAGACATGAAAACCAGCCTTCATGTGTAGTTTTCTATTTTTATACGAATTACAATCGTTATTTTTTCTCTCGTGTTTCAAATCTGTTTTAATTTGGTAAAATCCGCGTGTTTCTGGCTGAATCGATGGGAAATCATTGAATCGATGGAAATTGTTTATCAGACAGTGTATTTCTCATTTAGCCGGGCGTGCGTTAATTTTATGAAGAAAATCCGTTTACCAGCGCGTATTTACAAAAGATAACGCTTGATGATTGAACATCGATAGGATTGCGCGTGGGAATAATGCGTTTTTGAGCATTGTCACGAGCTAACGAGTGCAAACCGAGTAGACACGACGATGCGAACGGGAAAGGGGGGGAGAACGAGGAGGCTTCCAATCCCAACGATTGATAATTTCCCCCGTCAATTATCATTCTCGATACATCCGTGCGAAAACACCCGTTACTCGATTAAAAGTTATATCGATTTAGCCCTACGCTCCTCTGCGCTCCATGCGTTTAAACAATTTTAATTAAACGTCCTCGTTACATTTCGTAACGCGTTTAATTAACGCAAGATTTATCGCGATCAGTCCAACTCCTGTCCAGTTACAATGTAAAAATTGTTTCATTCATTTTTGACAGTTCCTGTTTTCATTTAATGTCCCTGTGTCTTCATTTACATCAAATTTTCGTGGTTTTTATTTTTATATACATACTTTATGTACAAATTTATTTACTCCTGAAGTATAC
>NW_017176830.1:0-905 GCF_001652005.2 Ceratina calcarata | reverse complement strand
CTTTAATACTTTATAAAATGACAAATCTATTTCGAAATGGGTAAAACATTGAAATAATTTGTAATCAATGTCTAGTCTCGTACAGAAACTAATTTTCTGACGATTTAAAAACGAAAATGCGGCTAAAATGTATCGAGAAATTCACAAACTGAATAAGAGACAAATTTTAACTTACATGAGATGATTGAAGCGAGAACTGGCAGAAAACGTTCATGTGATGTCACGATGCTTTCTTCTTTGTTGTTTAAACACTTTTACTACACAATCACTAATTAATTTTATGAAATATGCAAAAGAAAAAGAGCGCGTAGAAAGTAAAAATTCGACCACAATGGCTAATGGCTACCAAGGCTATACTGCTTGAAGTTTGAACATTATTGGTAGAGAAATCGACTAATCGATGCTCGACGATGATCGACTTATCATCGTCGCCGTCCAGTCGTATGGTCGTATCAGTCGTATTTAATCGTATATTTTGTACACATTACATGTTTCTTGTGAATCCAATTATACTAAAAGTTATTTTAGTGTCACTTACTGCGTTATTAAAAATTAATACCTGAATCGCTGTTGAAGGTAACTATTATTACAGTCGCGATGAAAACATAACCTGCGATTTCTATGTAGTGCTTTCATGTGTATTATAAATATTTGCAGAGTAGTGAAATGAAGTGTTATGACATGGAATTAATTCAATAATCTCAACTAATATTGTTTTTCCACACTTATACTTAATCAGGAATATAACATAATAATTTGGTGATAAACTTCAACAAAGTTCCTGTCAACATGAGGAGCAGTAAGTGTAATTTTCCCTTATGTTTATTAAGCTTTCTTTAATTTAGAATAAATTCTAAATGTTTTAATGTATATATTTATATCACATAGTTTATATGACTTAATTG
>NW_017176829.1:0-905 GCF_001652005.2 Ceratina calcarata | reverse complement strand
CTTTATTTAATTCATAAGATTGATAGATAAATTACATTGTTGCATAGTAAATAAATTGCGAACGTTAATTGTTTTATTTTTTTATAAACGTTGAACGGTTTTATTACTGCTAAGTATGCTTACGTATCGTGACATAACCTATAAGTATAACATAAAAATACTAACAGTAATAAATAGAAAGACAGCAATTAAAATTAAACTATACTTGTGTAAACTGTAACACAATGGTCTGTAAGTTACGAGGCACTTGATTAATAGGCAATATTCATTTATATTGAATTTATGTTGAATATGCCAAAAATATAAATGCAGCGTGTAATATATTTAGTTATAGAATATCAAGAATTGAATGCTTATTGTAATATTTAAATGATGAAATGGACGTTTACCTAAAATACATTTTCTTAAACTGATAAGTACCGTAAATGTTTCATTGCGCATAAAAATCGACAATCTATTGATAAGCGTGAAATGTAAGAAAAAAACCGAGGTGTTTCTAAATATATGGAAGGAATTGTATCTTCCATAAATAGACAATCAAATAAAAAATTTGCATCGCTTTTACATATTCATTAACATTATTTAATACGTTCTAGGTTTCTTCTAGTATACACTTCGTATTTTTCTACTTCGCGCCTATTTTCTATGATTACCATAATAAATTACTGTATAACCTGCGCGTACGAAACGCGTAACACACTACACTTCGGTTTCAGTCTTACTACACTTGTGATTAGAATCTTTGTGTTGGTGCAAATTAAATATTTCCCGACAGTCAAACTTGCGCGATACGTTCGCGACTCTATTAACTTCTTTCCAAGGTTAAAGTATTTTCTCATTACTAGCTTCCCGCAGTATATATTAAGGAATTTTTATGTTTTATTGGTTCGTGCATGGCACATGAT
>NW_017176828.1:0-905 GCF_001652005.2 Ceratina calcarata | reverse complement strand
GACACGTGATTGGCTGTTGCAATCAGCTACGTCATAGCACACCTTATATCATTTCTCTATGATTCTAATTACGATAAGAAATGATAGCTGAGTTAATGGTAATTTTTGCATGTCAGATAGCGTTTGTTCCACAGCGCGTAAGAAGTATTAATCAGTGAACGACGGAACGCGTTGTATTCGGGGGAAAGTTTTTGCTGAAGCAGATGCCACGAAATGTCCTGATAATCGAATTTGCAGGCGACCGAAGCTAGTTTGTGCTTAGTTGTTCTCCGTATTTGCATGTCTCCGAGCCCGCGGCGCTATTATCGATTCGTACGACAGATGTGACTGCGAAACTGGGATCTGTTTGAATTTTCATCGGCCGAACGTTTAATTAATTCGCGTGTAAAATGCCGTTTAGAAATTGGCGCAGACAGGTCGTTGTGAAATCAGCGTGAAACATTTCGTATCGAATTACGATTTAATATTCAGAAGAATATAAAATTCAAGAGCCACTGTCAATATCTCTGCTATCGTCGGTAATTTGATTTGATGACGACAAAAAGACAACGAGACGAGGATTCGATTTGTCGTTGAAGGCACTTATTTAAACAGCTGACGAGACGATAGTAAAGTCCCTCGGGTGCGATGCCGCGTGTCACCGTTAACATGCTCAAGCGTTCGTATTAATTCGTCACACGCGAAAGTGATGGAAAAGCGATCGATAATTAAAGGGATACGAGCCGCCCTATACAATAGCTACCTTTGATCAAGCAGCCGTGGTCTGATACGTATCATCGTGCCTTATCAGGAGTTAACCGAAGTAATTAACGAGAGATCACAGTTCGATTCGTTACGAAATAACGAGAATTTCGATTATTCTTCTACAGGCTGTCCCAAAACTAGTGTAAGATACTGAAATGGGA
>NW_017176827.1:3288-6330 GCF_001652005.2 Ceratina calcarata | reverse complement strand
AGGACAAGTGGTTAAAGTTCCAAAATTATTTTCGAAAGGAGCGGCTGCCGTTTGTTGTCTACGCCGATCTAGAATGTATCTTAGAAAAAATGACTGAACAGCAGAACCCAAATTCGTATCCATATCAGCATCATATAGTATTTAGTATTGGGTATTGTATTCAATGTTCATACGTTATCTCACTATCGAGATATGAGTGTTACCGCGGTGTAGATTGCGTTTCATAGATTCTTCCATAGATTCGACACGAGCGATTATCCACGCGACAATGCATATGACATACCGCTTGCAAATAAGAAAGTACCCGGATTGATGAAAGATGAAAATAATGGCGTGATCATGACTGAATTTGTTGGACTCAGGGCGAAAATGTATGCGTTGCGAGTAGATGGTAAGAAAGAAACCAAGAAGGCGAAAGGTGTGAAAAGCAACGTTATTGCAAGAACGATAGTATTCGATAACTACGTTCAATGTTTGCATAATGAAATTGAAATGATGTGTGAACAGTCTCGAATAATTTCGAAATTGCATAACGTCTATACCATGACAGAAAGAAAACTTGCTCTAAGCCCATATGACGACAAGCGATATATTATACCTAATTCCACACGTACACTACCTTGGGGACATTATCGAATACCGTTGTAAATATTATATAATTTATTTTTTCTTGAAAAAAANCTGACATCAGAGTATTTGCTGAAGTGTATTATTGTTCTTATTTTAAATATGGTAGCAGATAAGTGTTCCTGTAAGACTAGATAACGTAAAAGCTGCAGATTTGACAAAAGTGTCAAGTTAAGGTATAAAGATAAAATATTGAATTAGGGTCATCAGAATTTAAAATAAAGAATAAATCTAGTTATACATATAATTAGATGCAGATATAATGTATAAATATGCAGAAATATTATTGATGCATAGGCAAGGGTACTTGCACGGATACATGCTTGCTCACCTCTTGAAATAATAGTTAAGATAGATCTTTGATTTGACATGTCTAGATTGTAGGTTAGGAGTCGCTAATTGAGCGCGGTCTGTAAGACATAGTTCGTAACGTAAAATAATCCTATTGGGATGTTCACTTCCCCGGTTAGCGATGCGATTGAGAAGTTATCAATAACGAGGTCCAATATGATTGTATACCTCATAGTAACCACTGAGGTTGTGTAAGCTAAGCTGTAGGTTATGTGACACATGTCACAGCGTGTAGGATTGAATACACATGCGCACCCAACTCTGCGTCGTCCGCCTGTCCAATAGAGGCAGTAGACGCAGGCGTGTTACGTATATGATTGCTCATTGGAGTAGAGCGACCAATAGACCAGCGGAGGGACTGCAATTGGTCTACGATGTTTGTAGATGACAAGTAACTGTTTACAGAATTTGACGCTTGCGCACTACTTGTATTGAACGTTACGAAACTGTCCAAATAATTTTAGGTAATAAATGCCAGATTTAATGAGACTGACCTTGCAAAGCAGAGCGCATATTCTGTGGCAGATACAAACTACTCCAAGGATAATTCTTACGGGAGTCTTAGAGACTTGGGCTCTTGGAGAAGTCGACTTCATTGCGATAAAGATTAACGGGTCGTGCCGGGTGGCCGCCTTAAGACAAGACACATTTGACACACGACTTTTGCACTAGGACAGTACAGCAGATACATAATTTATATATCTGAATGACGTATACGTCGCACTTGGAAAATCAGATACTATAATAAATTAAAACGATCACTAGGTTCACACACACGAAGCACGAAGGACGGAGCGACCCGCCGACACGTCCATCCGCCACGACGATTCGTAGTCGACCCGCGACAGACGACCATGATCTAACACTGTGTGTTAGCCTCGGTAGCTGTAGGACGTGGACGACTAGGGAGTGTCAGTCCCCTTTAGCCACTGATGTAATTGGGTCAGTATGACTGGGTCAGTCCTGGTTTAAAGGAAAGGTAAAGACACGCAGACGATCCTAATCTAACACTGTGTGTTAGCTTCGGTTGCCGCAGGACGTGGACGACTAGGGAGTGTCAGTCCCCTTTAGCCACTGATGTAATTGGGTCAGTATGACTGGGTCAGTCCTGGTTTAAAGGAAAGGTAAAGACACGCAGACGATCCTAATCTAACACTGTGTGTTAGCTTCGGTTGCCGCAGGACGTGGACGACTAGGGAGTGTCAGTCCCCTTTAGCCACTGATGTAATTGGGTCAGTATGACTGGGTCAGTCCTGGTTTAAAGGAAGGGTAAAGACACGCAGACGATCCTAATCTAACACTGTGTGTTAGCTTCGGTTGCCGCAGGACGTGGACGACTAGGGAGTGTCAGTCCCCTTTAGCCACTGATGTAATTGGGTCAGTATGACTGGGTCAGTCCTGGTTTAAAGGAAGGGTAAAGACACGCAGACGATCCTAATCTAACACTGTGTGTTAGCTTCGGTTGCCGCAGGACGTGGACGACTAGGGAGTGTCAGTCCCCTTTAGCCACTTATGTTTAAAGGATGTCGGATTGGCAGGTCACCTTCGTTGATACGTCTCGAGCGGCTAAGACGTATCGGTTGCGAGATACTCCGGTTATCAGCTAATATGGAATCAGGGGTTAAATGAATATTGAAGCGAATTTAAGAGTTTCAACTCACAGTCTTATATTCTCTAAAGTACTCGATACAATATTCTTTATAAATGGTCAACTCTTGACTTTGAAGAGAATTCCTACTCCGATTTACGCAGCGAAGTCGCGGGGAAAATCTAAGTCTAAACTCACACGAATATTCTCAGCGGGGTGAGACAGCGTTTCCACGTTCTTAGACTCTTAGTTCAGAATGATCCGAAGGGCTGTGGTCGAGCGCCCTTTTATACCCAAATGAGGCCCTTTTCCCGGGGTGGGGATGACCATATTTGGGCATTTTCTAGAAGGTTCTACGCTAGACTCGCCCCGTGAGTCACCCACGCAAGGGATGCGTACGTGACCGGCAGCGAACGTTCTGGAAACGCGCAGGGCCGTATACATATACAGGGCTGTATACGTAACACTGTTAATGC
>NW_017176827.1:0-1878 GCF_001652005.2 Ceratina calcarata | reverse complement strand
GCACAGATACCAATTTCTAAATATTTATATGAGGTAGCCGTTAATGCATATCTTCTTCCCAGGATACGCGATGCTTTTTTAACATATCTAAACAAAAAAAGCAGTAGAATAAATTGGTGTTCGAAGTGAATTGTAAGAAATATTTATAGTAAAAAAGTAATGAAACTTACGGAGTCTTTTCGACAATCGTTAATTTAGTTGGAGGCTGTTCAGCCTCTTTGATGGGAACGTAATAGTTCATATATTTATGCATTACTTGTTATCAGAGTAAAAAAGACGGTTTGAGTGAGTGTAGCAAGACAATTGATGCATTATGTGGGAAGCTACTTCAATTTGTAGTCTCCTTACCTCCCCACCAAGACAATATTTTGCAGATTAAGCATTTTATTTATTATTGGCAGAGCCTCACACAAACATCCCAACTGTCATTTTGATTCAACACTTTCGATTCACACTCAAAAGGGCCTAGCTGGATAAGGGGGTCAAATGTGCCCTTGAGCCGAATGAAGCGCCGTTCGCGCCATTCGATAGCATATCAAAAAAGAAACATTCACTCCAATTTTTAGCCCTATATCTCAACCAGGAGGGTGACTTTTGGAGGAACATTTTTGAAATACGAAAATTGCAGTAGGTGGGGCAATCAGCTCCAATCAGCCTCAGCAATCGCCGAGAGGAGGTTTTTCCTTATGGATAGATCGAGGGTGGGAAGAAAGAACAACTATGTTCTCCGATTTTTTGTAAACCTGTCTTCCGTCTTGGCACTTGAACATGGAACAATTTCGTTTATTTTCAGTTTGTCATTGTTGAAATTATGCATATCGNGAATTTCGATGGGTCGACGACATTACAAATTTTGATCTCTCTTCGATTGCAACCGATTCACCCATAGGTTATATCCTAGAAGTCGATTTAGAATATCCACAGCATTTGCACGATGCTCATACCGACTTACCATTCTGTCCAACACGTGCCAAACCACCAGGCAAAAAAGAGGACAAGTTACTGGCAACGTTATACGATAAGCAGTGTTATGTTATCCATTATCGTAATCTGCAGCAATGCATGCAACATGGTCTTCGTATTACAAAGATACACCGCATCCTCCAATTCGCACAGTCTTCGTGGCTTCGCGACTACATCGATTTAAATACACAGTTTAGAACAAACGCGTCAAACGATTTTGAGAAGAATATGTATAAATTGATGAATAATGCAGTATTTGGCAAGACTATGGAAAACGTGCGAAATCATGTAGATGTGAAATTGGTAACAAAATGGGATGGAGCATACGGTGCCGAGGCAATGATAGCAAAACCCAATTTTCACAGTCGAAGCATCTTTTCGGAAAGCTTAGTCGCGATAGAATTGCGAAAGCTGTCAGTCAAGTTCAATAAACCGATATATGTAGGTATGTGCATTTTAGACGTTTCAAAAATTTGTGTGTATGAATTTCATCATGACTATATGGTACCGCAATATCGGGACAATTATTGTCTAATGTACACTGACACTGACAGTTTGATTTACAATATTCTAACCGATGATCCGTACGAAAATATGAAACGCAATCTTTATAGATTTGATACGAGTGATTATTTGCATGGCAATGCATATGGCATACCGCTTGCAAACAAAAAAGTACGTGGACTGATGAAAGACGAAATCAATGGCATGATTATGACTGAATTTGTTAGACTTAGGGCGAAAATGTATGCGTTGCGGGTAGATGGTAAGAAAGAAACCAAGAAGGCGAAAGGTGTGAAAAGCAACGTTATTTCAAGAACGATAGTATTCGATAATTACGTTCAATGTTTGCATAACGTAATTGAAATGACGTGTGAACAGTCTCGAATAATTTCGAAATTGCACAACGTCTAT
>NW_017176826.1:0-906 GCF_001652005.2 Ceratina calcarata | reverse complement strand
ATTCTACAATTCCAACTTGATCTTTGTGATTTTATTAAATCAAAACTCTTATTAAATAGCTCTACGCCTGTTTCTGCTCTGTAAATATTTATTGGAATTTCCATTTGGATCCATAACTTTATTAGAATTTCATTTATTGATTCTTATTTTCAAACAAACTACTTTCTACCACACATTGAACACAAGATATCTCCGAAAAAGCAAAAACGATCAATGACCATAAATACTCGGCAATAATTCCACAGGGCCGATAAAATTGCTAAACGCGAAACAAATTTTCCGCAATAACGCAAAACTCGAGCGCGTTACACGAATACACGAATCGAGAACATATTATCGCAATAAATAAATTGGCCGGTCCCAGTAATTCCTGTCGTGTTTCGCATCGCGGGTATCGCGCGCGCTAACACAACCGTGCAACAGTTCCCTTTCTAAACGAGCCGTCCTTTGATCGCATTACGCCAAACGCCAATCTCGTTAACGTATCGTACGAATGATCGGGTCACTTTTATGTTATCGGCGTGCGCGATCGCGTTTTCCCGTCCGCGTATGATTTCGCCGGATTCCCCATAATTATTATAAAATCGCCACGCTCGGGTACGTTCGGTAGCGTCACGCGTCGAATATCATCCGTGATTATCGCGGGAAAATGCAAATAACTGTGCAACCTGTCGCCACTAGCTTCGAAAACTTTACTTTCCCACCAAACGCAAAGCATAATGTTTCTATGAAATACATTCTATTGATGAATGAACGAGTTCGTTTATGTGGAACTTTTAGATCGGACATTCTAAATTAATGACGCTTTCTATTTTATATATGCTAACAAAATAGGTGTGTATATATAGTATATAATTAGTAATTTAGAATATTCGAGCATGACTTCTTTAAAGATTTACAATTTTT
>NW_017176825.1:0-906 GCF_001652005.2 Ceratina calcarata | reverse complement strand
TAACTTTATCGGACCAATACCGCACTGACACAATATTATTTAACAAAAGAATCACTTGTGTCCGCGTAATCGATTTTCGTTCTTCCCACCACGTTGGAAATTCACCTAACTTTTGTTTCACATTACGTGTCAGTGAACAACGTTGACATTTCCGATTCTGTACAGCGACAACGAAACAAACTCGGTAAATACTTGGCAGTGAATGCGTTTACAAACGAATATTACAACCGATTTCTCTTTGTAAATGTAAGTGTCAACAACCTATGGAGTATAATTATTTTCTTTTTAAGTTAAAAATCCGTCAATCAGTATTAAACGTTTCAAAATTCTATTACCAGTGAAATTTATGAATAGTCAACGATTGATTGCATTTTCCCATAAATCAGTCTAAGGCTTACGATATGCTCTTAGTAACTATACAATTCCATTTCGATAATGCACTCTGTGTGTCGATAAAAATTATCAAAAGAAGATATTAATCAGTGATTCCGTCTTGCGTAGACAATTTCATACTAATCAAATCATTCTTGTCGCAATTATAATGAGTACACAATCTGTTTTCAATCATGATGATTTTAGCATTTATCCTCCTTCGCATCAAAGACACTTTGATTCAAAATCTTTATCGAGAATTTTGAGATAATGAAGATTACATTTTAGAAAGAAAAGATCAATGCTATCAATGAGAGGAGACCACTGAGACACTTCTGTCAATAAACCATATGTGTTGTCCAAGGGAACAAGAATTGAAATGTCTAAAAGGATACATGAGAATTTTATGAAAATTATCGTAGCGTGATGCATTAAAAGGACTGACCTGATAAAGAAATATTCTACGTACATATGATAAATATTTCTGTGAGTCAATATTTTTAGACTCTTACGAAGAGGATCTGCCCACTAATT
>NW_017176824.1:0-906 GCF_001652005.2 Ceratina calcarata | reverse complement strand
GGGGGAGCAATATACTGAAACTATGAGAGTTAATCGGGTGATGATTGCTACAACGTTGTTTTTACACGTAACTAGTCTGACTGGTTGTGAAGGAGAAGGAGTGTTTTCTATAATAATCGCAGCGTTGTTCGCCTTGTCACCGAACCATCCAGATCTGCAGGGGTTATATGGTTCAGAAACGATGGCAACGCTGATATTTCTTTGGACGACATATCTCTCTAAGAGCGATTGGGCTGCTGATGAGTGATTCAGGTTCGTTTGAATGAAATGCGTGAGGATTTTATGATTTAGACATGGGAGTTTATTAATATTGTTATTTGCAGGAAGGTGTGAGGACATGTTAGTGTTTCGTTGCTCTAAGGTCCTCCGCCTCGGTACGGTTGACAGATACATCGTTGGAGAGCAGACGATTTGCTCGGGTAGGTATTTTATTTATACCTTTTTTGTAGTTTTGAAAGGATGAGCATTCTGCAGTACCCATTTTGTGCTTATCATTAAGTTTATGACGCTCACATAATTTGCAGATAGCGATAGACGATGAACAGGTATTAGCAGGGTGGCCGCTATGTCCACATTTGTAACACCAGTCATTCATCTCGATTTCTGATGTGCATTGATTCCGAACGTGGCCATATTCCCAACATTTAAAGCACTGGATGGGTCTCTTTTCCAGTGGTAGAAATCTGGCGGTGGACCACCCGATCAGAGAGGATTTTTTGGCAAGGATTTTGTAAGCAGCGGATTCGTCGCACTTACACCATACCGTGGCAGTGCCTCTAGTGTTCGGACGGATTGGGCCTAGAATAAAGTTTTCTTTTCCGCCGCAGATGGTAAGTAGAGATTTATTAATCTCTTGGTGAGTCGAAGCTAAATCAAGATTCGTGATAAGCAATTCTTTGTATTTTT
>NW_017176823.1:0-907 GCF_001652005.2 Ceratina calcarata | reverse complement strand
GCGCGCGTAAGTGGGACATATGGCAGGCAAATAGGAGCGGAGGCAAAAACAAATAGGTGTCTCTTCCCTAGATCTCGTCGGTCCCCCTTTAACGACGCGGCGGTCGGAGCGCGCGACAATGCCGGGGTTAATGAAAGACGTAGGTGCTAGTTATGGATGCCATAACTCAGCCAACAGGGGTACAACCGAAAATCAGCCTCCGTGCTCTCGAGCTCCCCTTCGCGCGTAACGCCTGTATGACTTCTGACTCACGGCCGACGGGGGACCTGCGGGGTGCGAAAAACGGAGGACGGGGGTGGCGGCCGGGCACAAAAGCCGAGTGCACCAGCGTGCAGGCGGGATTGCTAATCGGCCGTGCTGCGTTGCCCGTGGGCATTGGATGAAATAATGGAAAACGGCGCACCGGGGCAACCCGATACGTATTATAGAAAATATCTTTCGCGCGATTGTGCCCTCTTTCTCTGAAGCTTTTCAATTACGGAAAAGCTACACCTCCTCCCGTTCTAGCCTTTCACCCTGTGACCCTTTTCAACGACGCGTCTTGGGATCGCGCAATTAATCTACATTCACGGGGAACGCGGCCGGTACCCTCCTTTTGCTCGCCGTTAGGTGTCCTGCGCGCGCGTGGCGTCGCGTAGTATCGTAATTTAATTAATTAACGAAACACCGGAAGTGGGCAAGTTTCTTATTATTCGTTATTATCTCGTCCTTAGAAGAAGACCCGGGCTGCAATTCCTACTAATGAAGACCCGCGCTCCAGGCGCGCGTTTTCTAAAGCTCGAACAATAAACAGTTACCACTTAACTCGGAGAAACGCAACAGACACTCGGGAGTCTCGGCTTGTCGTTCCCCACGGGTATTCGCTTACGTCGTCGTCTCGGAAGAGGAAGAAGAAGAAGAAGAAGAA
>NW_017176822.1:0-907 GCF_001652005.2 Ceratina calcarata | reverse complement strand
GTATTAACGCAGCCGTTCAAATTCCCATCGGCGAGCAAGCACTAATTCGAATTTCGCGACAGAATTTATCAAAGATCTGTTAAACGTTAAGACGTTTTTAAGGATGATTGTGGGTGTCGTGTTCGACACGTAGGCAATGCTTAGCGTAATCTTTATTGAACACATTGAAGACCGCATTGTACGCAGTCATAAGAAAAATTACACAATTTCGAAGACCCGTAAAAGTACAAGCAATCTATGCCATAAACGTCCGACATACAATTGAGCAAATGGGTATTTGATAATCAGAATTATAATAATAAGAAAGTCGAAAAATAGTAATGCGCAAAGAGTAGTTATAACAATGACGCCAAGTAATAAGTGCGTCTAATCCGGTGATGTAACGTAACGTCTCAAGGACTCAAAGATAAAGAAAAGTCGAACGCTGGGTCGTATACACGATACAGGGCACGTTAAACTTGACCATTACATACGTCGTCGTGTTGGATGAATACTTTTGAGAAAGCCTTGGGGCAAATATGTATCGATGAACGAACCGGAAAGGATGTTTAGAATAATGAACGATAAGGAATAAAAGGGCTATAACAGAGTTGCTCAGCATAGGCTCTGGCCGGCAAGGGCAGCCTCGGTTGCCCGCGGGCAATCTCGCGGGCATTTAATAGTGGGTCGGGGACCGACTCTCGTGGTTCAGATAAGATAAGCCTGACGCTCATGAGGAATTATTATAAAATTTTCATGCAAACGGCAGACAATAATTGGCTAAAAGACTTGGAGTTCCTTTCGGACCTCATTGACCACTTTAATACATTCAGGTTCAAGCAAAAAGAAAACAATAATCTGAAATTTCAATACGAGAAAAATTTGCACAACTTATTAGATTTCTACAAGGTGTTACCGCGAGATCAAT
>NW_017176821.1:0-908 GCF_001652005.2 Ceratina calcarata | reverse complement strand
TACATTGCTCGTTTATGTGAATAGAATCTTGAATAGAAGATATGAAAATCTATATTATAAAATAGCACTGTGAATACTTATTTGTATATGCTGTATAACGATTAGTCATTACACTTTCTTTTCCCCATTCTTCAAGTTTTCCCATTCGTTTATACATATAAATAATACAAATGCTATATCATGGTTCGATCAGAACTTGTACTACAGTCATTCGAACTGATTATTATTATTAATTTGATGAGGACATGTATGTAATAACTTAAAAAAAAGATTTAACGATTCACGCAATATGTACGGCCTTCTTGTCTCGTAGATTACTCTCTCACGAAACTATAACGTATATTATATAGCACAATTTATAGTTTGCAGACTTACAAAATCTTTGTGTCTCTTACTTAAATAATCCGTGTAATTACCATAATTGTATGTGCATTTATTAGACGATTAAAGCGTATGAAAGGAACGTGGCGAGTACGTACATAGAAAACTGGTGAATCGTTGGAATAATCGTTCTCTTATATCGTCTTCCTGTAAGTATGGAAAGAGATAAAAATCAAGAACGGTTGAGGTGACTTTAACTGAGCCGGTTGAAGTATTTAAATCTCGAGTGTCTCCTTCAGGAAAGAGATATTTGAAGAGACGGTAATTGAAAGATTATCGCGACGAGTCACCCGATATATAATAATTATTGTAAAGTAATAATAATTCTCGTAAGATCTCTGTCTGCTTTGACTGATACGTTAGAAAAGATACTTGTTACAATTACTGTGTGTCGCAATGTTGCATGAATAATTGTATTATAATTAAAGGCGGACGAGTTCTTTGTAAAACATTCTCTGTATAAACTTTTGTCTACGATTGTTCAACAATATATTGTTTAAATTGTTGTATAGGGTACAGACAGTGTT
>NW_017176820.1:0-908 GCF_001652005.2 Ceratina calcarata | reverse complement strand
AACAGAGCGAATTTACTTCCAATATGGCCGATGAGTGGAAGGCGCAAACAGCGACACATTTGAACACGCCGGAAGAACACACCTTATGTTTTTACATCATGATTGTTACTATCAGAATCAAAATCACTAGAACGAAATATTATGAAGATGGCACTAGGGAGAGCATGACAAAAGCGCAAGAGGGCAATAGTGAGCGAGAAAAAAGGGGAAATGATTGTGAAGGATTTTTTATAGCAGCCCTGGGTTGGAATTGTTGAGCTGTTAAAGTCTGAAAAGCGATCACCCAGGATTGGTTTAGGACAAAAAAGAAAAAGCGATACACACGGGAAGGACTAGTTCTATTTTCTATCGGTCTATCGTGCGTTGACGCACGTCGTTTATTCTAAGGAGACAAAAAATCGTTCTACGAGGATCGATAGCTCCTCTGAGATAAACAACTAAATATACGCGAGGTAAGTCCTCGTTAAACCTTTGACGACGGTACGAGGTGTACACGTCTAGCTTTCAGCTTTAATAATGCGTTGATAAAAGAATATGGCGTTGCCTCGAGAATTCATGGCGCGGGCATTTCGACTTGAATTCCTGCACTTGGTGCGATTCTTACGGTCACGTGTTCTCCATCCCCGCGGAAACGCGTAAACCGTAACGAAGGTAAGGAAAAACACAGTACCGGGAGGGGTTATTGATTTTTGGTTAGAACGGCGCGCACGATATGATTTAAGTTTTGCTCCAGTTTCCATCGACTTGTTCACCCCCGGCTCTCCCTTTGCTCCTCCCCCGTCACGGACCTCGCGATTGTTCTTCGCTCTTTGTTCCCCGCGAATTTTACCCTCCGGCTGTTCTTCTTCTTCCGCTACCAATTTGTATCTTTAATCATTTTTCTATCTCGCGTTTTTTTTTTTTTTTTT
>NW_017176819.1:0-908 GCF_001652005.2 Ceratina calcarata | reverse complement strand
CCTAAATGAATTAAAAATGATAAATTATTGAAATACATCTGAAATTGGAAATGATTACGTTACAACTATTAATTTAACTTAATGGTGTCTTCCCCTAATATAAATCTACCGGAGAGTACAAAAATTTAACCCTGAGAAGGTGACCTTACCTTATCTGGAGGATAACGAGGGGCCAGCTGAACAACAGTTCCTTCTCTTACCAAGGTAAATATCTGAATCCCATCAAATAGTAATAACCCGATGCATCTGTAAGTTATCAAGAAACAGTAGAATGACGAAATAGAAATTAATAATAGGAGGCTGATCTTATTCTGAATAACATGAGTAATAATTAAGTCAATAATCTGTCCTAAGGTCCAAGTAAGGGAAGTATAAGCACAAGGTTGCCTAAGGGGAGACTTTTGAAACAACCATCATTACAACGCGACCTTATGAGAAGAGAAATTGAAGAAACCAAGGAATCGATGTTAGAGAATCCTTAACGACATCTAAAAATGTTAACATGTAAAAGACCGATAATATGTAAAACTGCAAGGAATGAATTAGTAATAATAATAAAAACACAGCGACTTACAATATCTGTGACCCATACAAGGAGTGGAGAACCTTCGGAAATCCCGCGCGATTAATCGACTTCCTTCTCTGTCTCTCTCTTAAATTTATTGGAGCAAATAACCTCCAGAAGGGACGCTGGAACGAGACAATACGAATACTAATGAGTGTGACAGGCTAGGCAACATTGAAAACGTAGTGATGAAACGACACGACATCGGACCAATCGGACAGAAGAAGCCTAGGAATCTGGAACGAGCGGGACATTTGAACGTAAAGGACATGGAAACGGAACGAACAAAAAGTAAGGAATCCTCCTTTACACAAGGCAATAATAATATATATATATATATATA
>NW_017176818.1:0-908 GCF_001652005.2 Ceratina calcarata | reverse complement strand
TACATAATTTTATTTTACTGCTTACGCGTACATCTAAATACTGCGTTTTTCATGTGTACATTTGTCTCTAGAGGAATATCCGACACTAAGGTGTACATAGCAATGAATCAAAAACAGATTAATTATGGATTTACTGCGATTTTTGTTGTTATCGTGATAAAATCAAAAATCAGTCATTGATTCATCTTGCTTACGCAGTTATCATAAAGATTCGAAGCGGAATTATATGTTCGTAAAAATAAGGGATTATTCTACCAGTGTAATGATAATAGCGTTTCATAAATATGGGAAAGTAAAATAAACATGTTCGATTAAAATTAATAAAGAAAACATGAATGTGAATAAATAGAATACAAGATGGCGATAACGGATATAAGGCAGAAATGGCGCAGTAGTCGCAGAGTACTTACAAATTGCTGGATATTAAACTTGGCATTATTAAGCCCTTTTTACTACTTTCACAATTACTTAATGGTAGACTGGAATTAATATTCATACTTCTTTCTTCGTAAAATCTTGGCGGCCGTAATTTTACCTTCCTACAGTGAAATCAATTCGTTAGACTAGCGACTGCTGTTGGATACGAATTATCGTAGAATCACCAGCGCGCAAGACAAGCGTCCTACTCAGACGAGTGACCCGATACTGAATGAAGCGCCGAAGCGCTGCGAAACGCTTCCTTGTTGAATGTCGTCCCTCCCTACAGTCCCCGTCACTCTTCCAACTTCGTTTCTTTCGATTCGAGATTAATCGATACAGTTCGATTATGTGTCTGACGAGACGTCGTTGTGCAGTTTTTCGTACGTATAATAATTACATTTATTTCTGATTCCAGTTTGTCTCCTACTCAATTTATGTTTAGGAAAACAAGGTAAAATTATTTACATCTTTATATCCATTATTATCAT
>NW_017176817.1:0-908 GCF_001652005.2 Ceratina calcarata | reverse complement strand
AGAGTTTAACCATAAAATATCTGCAGTAGTGCGTTAGCGGCAGTGTCGCTGCGGCACCAGTCATATCGGTTTCGTCACTTTTTCTCAGTTACGAGACAAAAGTCGAAGTTCTGCTTCAAGAGATCTCGAAGAAATAACCACCTACCGACGTATCCATCTACTCGTGGAACTTTTAATACGGCTCCAAAGTTAAAGTCCACCTTTCCCACCTTGAACCCTCTTACTTTCTGACCACCCAGTTCCCTCCTTCACTCCATCGCTCTCTCTCTCTCTCTTTCTCTCTCTCTCTTTCTGTCGCTCTCGAAATGGAGCTCAAGCCGGCATCCCAACGTCGGAGTCCTTCGCTCGAGACGTCCCTAATCGTAATGGTCGTGGAGTGTTAATGTTCCCGTTAACACGGCTGAGGTGTTTAACCTTGTTAACTTGCGCGACTGCCGCGATTCTGACCGAGCATGCATCTCTACTTCCCAGTTGTGGTAACTAGTTTTACGTATGTACACGTGTGTGTACGTGCGCACGCGCGCCTGTATTCCTCACTTCCCTTTTTCTTTTTAACTGGCTTTTGTTACCGAATAGGAAAGAAGTAGTACATACATGACGATATCTACGATAAGCCACGTTTGCTTCCTTCACAAGAATATTCCTTAAAGAAATTGTGCTTCAAAGATACTGGCATACAAGGTGTCTCGTCCAACTGTAACCGGTTATATCTCTTAACACTCTGACTGCCAAAGAAAATACTTCTTTTAATTGAATAGTTTATAATCATTATATTTTCATATTTAATTAGCCTATATCCTTCAAAATACTACAGTTAACACATACATATGTCCGTCAGTCTGATGCGAGTGTCACAACCTATTGAAAACTTTATGCGCCACCTGAATTTAGGTGACATGTCAGTCAGT
>NW_017176816.1:4776-5324 GCF_001652005.2 Ceratina calcarata | reverse complement strand
AATTTACTAATCATGTCTCTGGGCTCTGAAGACGGACTGGATTACAAGCTATTGACAAGAGACCAAGTCGAGGCAGCTTTAGCCATTCAAAGAGAGACGATGCACCAAGAAAATTTGGCGATAGGTGTGGGAATGTTCGAGGAGGAAGGAGCCCCGGAGGAGATGACGTTGCTCTTTAGGGAGGTAATCAAAGACGGCTGCACTCTAATCGCTGTTGACACGAAATCGAACACGCTCGCTGCCGTGGCTTTCAACAAGATTCACGCAAGTCCCACTACTCGTTAACTTTCCGCCTCGCTTCCGAGCTAAACCAAAACGAAACGTTTGCGTTTATTTAAAGGCCAGGCCGAGGGAGGGTCAGAGGGACGAGTTGGAGATATTCATAGAGGGAAATCTGAAGCTTCGTACGTCCCAAGGTCTGGTCAAGTTTCTCGATGACGTGAGTGTCGTGTGTGTTTGCTCGTTATTAGCTGAATTGCTTCGGGTCTCGCCTTCAATTTATTTTAAAAACTGCATTCTTACCGGCCACTGTGGTAATTAATTAGTAT
>NW_017176816.1:3176-4163 GCF_001652005.2 Ceratina calcarata | reverse complement strand
CATGAATTCATGAAGATATAATTAGCATAAAATGAATACATAAATTCATTTTCAAAATTGATCATACATATAAGTGACAATATAAATTATAATGCAATATACATAAAATGAATGGATAAGAATTTGCAGTCTGAGGACAAACAATTGAACAATGCTTCAGGCATCAACGAGTTCCTCTGAGAAGAGTGCATTGCAGCTGTTCAGTCAAAACTGCAAGTACAAGTCGTCAAAAGCTGTGGTGGATTTCATGATCGACATGTATTCAAAGGTCGACCTATTCAAGCACTACAACACAGATTGCATCTTCAAAATTATGTTCCTGGCCAGATCGTCTAACAATAAGACATGTTGGATCGAAAAACTGCTGATCTCATCATCTGTAAAAGTGGCCAAGGAGCTGATAAAAGGAAAAGCAGTGAAGACACCGGTCACTGTCAACGGTGATAATTCGATACAGAATCAGGAAGCTGTTCCTACTTTAGTATCGGTTATAATAACCACGGATTATTCGCAAGAGATGTCTGTGATATTGCAATTTGACAAGTTGGCTACTGTTAATTATAAGGAGTTCTCGCATGCTGGAAAATCAGTTAGTGAGAGAATAGGAGGAGAATATAAAAGTTCTACTTTAGTAGCTATAAGATTGCAGAGTTTAATTACATATGAAAGAATTACACTTTTTGCTTCTATTATTACAATTTTTGGGGTTATTGCTTTAATTATTAGAACTGTTAATTTACTAGGAATCCATTTTGTGTAGCCAACAGGTTATAAGAGGCATGATGTAAAAACATAAGGTGTGTTCTTCCGCCGTGTTCAAATGTGTCGCTGTTTGCGCCTTCCACTCATTGGCCATGTTTACGATTTTAAAATTCGCTCTGTTTTAATATGAAGCGTGATTGGTTAGAAATCCAAAATGGCCAACGAGTGGAAGTGTCCGTGTACAGATGGATGTTCAAATGGATGCGCAAGAACACACCTTATGTT
>NW_017176816.1:2411-3138 GCF_001652005.2 Ceratina calcarata | reverse complement strand
CACTCTGGTAATTAATTAGTATGGCTGACAATGACAAATTGGACCTCAGCTCCAATTTTCACTATTTGCAGTTTACATTTTTCTGATTATTTTCTTTTATTTAAAGTCAGAAGATAAGTGAAAGAATATTATAGAATATCATATAAAAAATTGGCAGTACGAAGGGTTGTTACTCTATCTACTGTAATTTATCTTTTCTAACGAGCAGATCGAGAGCAGCGTGGACATATTCGAGAGGTACAAAGCAAGCACAGCGATGGAACTGTTTTATCTTGGCACGAACCCACAGTACCAGGGTCGTGGCATCGGCCGTAAAATGGTTCACAAGTGCATCGACTTCGCTCGAGGGCTATCGAAAGGCACCACGAGGAGAATTTCGATCGACGGTGGCGCCTTAGATCTAGACGCACCGCCTGAACTGATATTCGGTGTTTTCGCGTCGAATTTCAGTCAGAGGATCGCGGATAAAGTCGGTTTCGAAACCCTGCACGAGATTAGGTACGATGACTACGTGTTCGATGGTAAAACCATGGCTCAGAGAATAGGAAGCGATCATAAGACTGCCAAATTTCAGGCTCTGAAGCTTTAGTCATGTTAGACTTAAGGGACCTTACTAGTGTGACTGTCTAAAATTTAGGTCATTTTGAGGAATTTTTTTTAAGAAAAGTATTCTATGGAATTTTTTTAAACTTTATGGATGTATTTGCCTATAAATGAACTGTGTAAA
>NW_017176816.1:0-589 GCF_001652005.2 Ceratina calcarata | reverse complement strand
TAGCATATCGCGCGCTAATTTTACCATATGAGATCGCAGTACGGTTCCCATTATAAAAATATTCAACCACAACCAACCAGATATAAATGCAACAACGTTTGTCTCATGTGCAACAGAAATTTCAACCGCGTTTATTGTTTATTTATTTATTTATTTTTTTTAAATATTATCTGGCCGGTTTTTGTCTTGGTCGAGAAAAACCCCTTCGAGCGATCGGTGAGCGTTTGATAAAAAAATAAACTCACTATTAAGCCAGCGAACTTGGACGAGGAGATTATGTCACAGGGTTTCTCGTTTGACGTTCTTCTTCAGATTGTTTTTAGATTATATCGTGTTTCGAGTAGGGGTGGGATCGAATACCTTGAAAACGGGCTCAGAATTTGAATGACTGAATTCGAAGACTGATAGAAGTACGAAAATGTTCAGATATCGTCAGATTTGGGATATACTTTGGAATACGATTTTCGATATTGTTGGGATTTAATTTCTACCATTATAGTGAATGGAAATTTATGAAAAAATTCAGAGATGTATTATCATACGAGTAATACATGTATGAATATTTTCATATTTTTCGAGTCACAATTTA
>NW_017176815.1:21191-23186 GCF_001652005.2 Ceratina calcarata | reverse complement strand
ACGTGTACCACCGGTGGTACACGGTAAACTTGATCGTCAGGCCACGTGTACCACCGGTGGTACACGCAGTCATATTTATTTAATGCGCTGAAAACATATATTTTATTACAAATATAATTCTGTAAACTATATTTCTACCTAAAAAATGAAGCATTATACAAGATGCAGTAAAGAACAAAACACATAAGTTTATTTAATTGTTATGTATACAATAATTAATAATTACATTTAGTGATAATATATCGATCTTTAGTCAAAATATCAAATGGCCTGAACGACAAGTCAGGCAAAAATGGCGTGGCACGGAACGTGTTAAGGATTTCTTAGAGGTTTCAGTATAAGTCGAAAGTCTTTCAACGTTTACTTTATATTATCTGGTAAAATTGTATTAAATGTAAGAAGGGATGGTCCAAGGCTGTCTAAGCGGCACTGGAGTCCGACTCAGGCGTTCTAAAAACGATTTTTAATTGTCCGTCGCGTCCGTGACACAGTTTACGCAAGAAACAGACACATTATCGGAACTCGGGACGGTTCGTTAAATAGAAAATTGCAAGTTGGACAACTGCGTTCGACGGAGATGTAGAGATCCGAGAACTTGGAGAGACGACAATGGAAACGGGGTGCGCGCCACCCCAGCCAACTCTTTCAGTTCCTTCTCTCTTCTTCTTCTGCTGCTGCTGCTGCTGCTACATCTCGTTCTTAATCCGACAAGATTTCGTGGCTTCCGGCCCCTCAACCCATTCGCTCTACGACCACCCGTCGGTGGCGAATCGATAAGCGACGATCTCGTTTCAAAACTTCATATCGGTCCGTCTATTAGGTCCACAGTTTCTTTTAGCCTCCGTTCACGAACTTCCCTCGAGTTTAATATGAGAAACGTCCAGTATTTTTTAATCAATAACACGATAGACGTACGAGATAGAATTTTTTTGTAACAAAGAAACAGTAATTCGTTCTTGGGTTTCATTTCTGTTTATTAGAACAGTCACGTACGATATGACTCCGTCGGGTTAAACCTAATTTTTTCATTCTGGGAGTCTTATTTAAATGCATTAGATTTCCCTTTAACGTGGCATCTCTCGTGGTTATCCCGCGGTCCTTTTTGCCTCTCCGGTATCCTCCAGGTGCGCTTTTCTCTTTGCAGATTTCGAGTGGCTTTTCGAAAGCCACCTTCTCCTTATTCGACCGAGCACACACATTCCTCAGGAATATTTCACTGTTACCCGCGATCCTTTGAATTTCATTAAAACCCACTAATTAAACGCATTCCGCTGGCTCAACAGCCGTTTTCAACAGTTTGCCAGCTTCACTTTTAAACTATCCACTGATATGCCCCGGCATTGTTTCGCCGGGTTTATTGCGCGATAAAAATTCGTACGAAATGTTTAAAACATACGCGTAAAACAAGTTCGCGGGACGTAAAAATTTCACGTCGAACGTCGTTTAAGGATGTATTGGCTCTACAGTCAATCCCAAAAGTTTATGCACTTTAGAAACGCGTTTTTTAAAAAGAAATCAGACGTCGGAAGAACATTGCTAATAATAAACAACAAAAAAAAAATTTTCGATTTTTCCGAGATTTTTCCAAGGGGTACCCCTTCAGATTTCGCGAAATTTTCGTTTTTTGCCAATAACTTTCAAACCGTTGAAGATACGGGAAAATTGCAAGAGACCTTTTTTGTAGAGGACGACGAGATCTACAATTTCTGTATAAAAACATTTCGCTAACATCAATAGTTTACAAGTAATTTGCAAAAAACTGTTTTTTCGTTTTTCGTCAATAACTCGCTAAATATTGATGCTAGCAAAAAGTTTCTATACAGAAATTGTAGATCTCGATGTCCTCTACAAGAAAGGTCCTATGCAATTTTCCCGTATCTCCAAGGGTTTAGGAGTTATTGAGGAAAAACGAAATTTTTTTCCAAAAGTTCGCCATTTCGACGGTGGAATGGTCGGATTTAGTCAACATCAATAAAATGCCAAATAATCATACGT
>NW_017176815.1:16311-21021 GCF_001652005.2 Ceratina calcarata | reverse complement strand
GGAGACTTGAACTACTGAAACTTTGCTATATTTACTACCAGCCCCCTTTTCGATTAATTTAGATTCTCATAAATTATACAAATTTATTACGAATCCTGTATACAATTTATTTCTCTAAACCCCATGTTGATTATTCAATTTGATTGTGTAATTAGTGTTCGATCCAACTGCGCATATGTAATTTAACTGTTTAGATTCGCAGTACGTTAGTGCGTTTTAATTAACAATTCAGTTACAACCAAGCTGATAACTAATTACTGCTGTGCGCAAGAACCACCGACGTGTTATTAATATTTGATGTGGTCGTATCAGATTGTTCTTATTTCAAGAATATATTTATCGCTGCAACCATTACGTAAATGTAACGGCTAAAAGAATTAATGTAAATTAATCGAGCATGAATTTCGCACTCGGATTTCCGCAGGTTCGTATAAATATTTGCCGGGGAGACAAACGTTTGCCGAATCGTTTAATTAAACAACTCGGATGTCAAACGACCAAAAAATTCACGACTGCTTTCTCCACGGTTTCATTGCTGAAACTCTTTTTATGAAACCTGATATTTGCCTGACGTAATTAGCAACTCGGAGGTAGAACTGCATATCGAGGATTGTATTAATCGAACGTTCATTGTTTTCGATCACACGTTTGAAACAATATCTCAAATTTGTCGATCCTCATTTTATAAGTACGACGAAAATAGTTTGGGTCAGATCGAAAGTGTTAAAACTTCTGACAATAGGAGACGGAGTGGCGACGGTGAACGTCGAGTGATAAGAACGGAAACGTGGAATCTGAACGTCAATTACGATCAAATTGACACGTAGAAGTATTTCAAATTTTCCCGTTTATTAATCGATGATGGGAGCCGTCGGGCCGGAGAGAATAAGACGAATCATCCTTTTGACTTACAGCTGCGAAGGCCATCTTTCAACCCCTTGACGCCGCGACTCGTTGAACGGCAAGCACGACCGAGGGGCGTCTTAAAGGAAGAAAAGTGGACGTGAGAAATAACATCGGCGGAGTAACGGCGCGTCCTCTCTCTCTCTCTCTCTCTCTTTCCGTCGGGGATGCCCAGAATTGCAGTTTGTTTCCGGCGCGAACGCCTCTTACCGCCGAAACTGCATACAAACGGCGTTGCTCGACGTGAGAGTGCATTATGCACTTGGCGAGAAACGATGCTGGGTTTGTTTCGTTCTGGCAGTGACCCGATTTCCCTTGCAAATTCTGTTTAAACCGTGCGAGGGATATCTTCGTCGCCGAACGAGCCGGGAAACTTTTCCACCGTCCATTTCCACGTGTACGACGATACGTAGGTTTATTTAACTGAAAGACAATGGGATATAAAATGCAATCCTCTGCTACGTACATTTGTGGAAATATTTCGAGCGTGTTTAGAACCGGTGTAAAAACGAGATGGAATGAATCAGAGCTCTCCAGGCGAGGTTCTCCACGTGGAAATCTTCAAAATAGGATATGCCCAAGTCCTGTGGGAATCATTTTCAATGCAACTCTTTGGTCGTTTAACGAACTCCGTCTTAAATGTCTTCTATTCATCTAAAGAGAAAGAAACGGTCTCCTCCTTTCTAGTAACGACGAGAACTTTCCCCTCAATTAAAAACATTTTCTCACTGTTACAATTTTTATAGTTAAAAATTGTTTCCAAATTCCAATAAATTTCTCTTTAAGGCAAACCTACTCTTAAATAGTTTTATATGAAAGGTAAACTAATTACGAATTTATTGATCTGTCTGACTACCAACGATCAATACTACTTGCAATTATATTACTGGAACAGAATTAATTATAACGAGCACTCAGTTTGCTGGCTACTTCTGTACGCGACCAGTCGATACTGTCAATCGTCATTAAGGGACGTTTCTAAATTTAATCAGATGCCCGACCACGTATTGACCGATACCACTGGCCCGTGACGCGCATTCGGATACGCGAATAAAAAACGTGGTCCCTCGAGTGGGTAACAGGAATTCAGAGCGAAATTTTTCCAACCGAGTGGCTAGCGTCGTCTCTCGAAAATAGAAAGGCTCTTACGTCGACGAAAAAAAAAAAAAAAAAGGAACCGATTCAAGGATACGGTCAACGATTTTCTAAACGTTCACCTCGTTTCTGACTCTGTAACCGTGCTCAGAATAATTCTACCCTCTTCACACTGTAACACGCTCCGAATTACAGAAACAATTCTATTCTTAACTGTCCTACAATCGTTTCTTTAATTTTTTCAAGAATGCCAAGACTTGGATTCAATATGAGAAAAATACAATTTATATACGATTTATACATGAATATAAAATAATGTTAGGTACATTAATGCAGGGGTGAAATAATCGTCGATCGGGTAGATTAGATTTCTTGAATTGAAATCGCCTTGCGTCGTATGAGTCAGTAGAAACGAGGAATTTTAAATCGACGAAAGGCGAGATTCATTAATTTCCGCGGGATAAGAGATCGATTTAAGTTGAAATTCCTTTGGGCCGGGGAATCAAAGCTGAATGGGCGCGATCAGTTGTTGTGTTGCACGCAACAACGCATTATCGCGCGGGACACCTCGTTAATCATGCTGCCAAGTGGAAAGAAATGAATTTCTATTTTAAAGAGTAGGGATGACCCAATTCCTAGCCGCGACGCAGTAGCCGTCGGGAGGAAGCGAATTTTTTGTTTCGCATGGGATAATCCCGTGGATTACATATGTAAAACCTGGCCACGGGCACAGATTTTTATCAATCCCAGATTAAGCACCCTGAAAAAGTTTCTAATACCGTTCAAAAAAATCAAATTGTGTTTTAAACCACGACTTGTATCAACTTTTATGTCCAAATACAGAATAAAGTTTTCTTACGTTACACTTAATAACGAAATTTTGTGAATACACTTTTTTATTATCATGAAAAATTTAATTTAATAAATTTGAAAACAACGAGTGAAGTAAATGTGATAAGCAAGCTTGATAACGTGTCTAAGATTGGAGGGGAGATCGTGAAATAAGCAAACAACAATGTGTCTGATCAAAGAGGGATCAACACTACTGAAACCTTACCGTGGCTCTACCCAGTCTGTCTAGAAAACAAAATTCCACTTAAAAAAATTCAACTAGTCTCTGCGTGGAAAGTTTTCCGGAAAGTTGAACACGTCCGAAACACAGGAACCCTTATTTGTCAAACATATGAACATAAAAATTTCAGAACCCATTAAGCTAAAAGCCTGTTTTTTATAAAGCAAAAGTATTTGAAACCGAATTTCTTGCAGTGTTTGAAATATTTCCATAAAACTGTAATTAATGGTAAAAAAGTTGTTTATCGTTCACAGGGAAATTAAAGGGAAACTCGTGGCACTAAAGAGCTTATGGCAAAAAGTGAATTCCCCTGTGAAGGAAAAAGTCCACTGCTGTAACAAGAGAGACTCCTGTTTCTAAGATTCTAATTGTTGTACGACGGTGCATAGGTCATTTGAACATCGATCCCGCTCGAGGAGCAATGGGGAAAAAAGGAGAAAATGGGTTCGTTCATTAAAGAGTACAGAGTAGCCCCTCGTTTATTGAGAGGGTACACGTTTGTCATCATTGAGGCTTTCCTTTGTAACGAACCCCGAGGGAAATAAGGGCGGAGGGCTGCCGCCACGCTAATACAGATTGAATCGTGCTGCTTGTTCCCGGTTAGATGGATTTTCTCTTTCATTAATGCTCTCGTAGACAGCCTGCGCCGCATTTCTTTTAATGATCACGGGTTACGTGTTTACTCCGTGGCGAATTCAAAATTGTATTTCAAATATCTTCCATGAAATATTTCTTGCTTAATAAAAAATTAGATCAAAATTAGAAAATGAAATTAGATCAAAACTAATCACAGTTTGTTTCATTTGAAACAAATTCGAAATTATATTTAAAATACTTTCCATGAAATTGATGTGACTTTTATTATGAAACACAGGAACCCTTATTTGTCAAACATATGAACATAAAAATTTCAGAACCCATTAAGCTAAAAGCCTGTTTTTTATAAAGCAAAAGTATTTGAAACCGAATTTCTTGCAGTGTTTGAAATATTTCCATAAAACTGTAATTAATGGTAAAAAAGTTGTTTATCGTTCACAGGGAAATTAAAGGGAAACTCGTGGCACTAAAGAGCTTATGGCAAAAAGTGAATTCCCCTGTGAAGGAAAAAGTCCACTGCTGTAACAAGAGAGACTCCTGTTTCTAAGATTCTAATTGTTGTACGACGGTGCATAGGTCATTTGAACGTCGATCCCGCTCGAGGAGCAATGGGGAAAAAAGGAGAAAATGGGTTCGTTCATTAAAGAGTACAGAGTAGCCCCTCGTTTATTGAGAGGGTACACGTTTGTCATCATTGAGGCTTTCCTTTGTAACGAACCCCGAGGGAAATAAGGGCGGAGGGCTGCCGCCACGCTAATACAGATTGAATCGTGCTGCTTGTTCCCGGTTAGATGGATTTTCTCTTTCATTAATGCTCTCGTAGACAGCCTGCGCCGCATTTCTTTTAATGATCACGGGTTACGTGTTTACTCCGTGGCGAATTCAAAATTGTATTTCAAATATCTTCCATGAAATATTTCTTGCTTAATAAAAAATTAGATCAAAATTAGAAAATGAAATTAGATCAAAACTAATCACAGTTTGTTTCATTTGAAACAAATTCGAAATTATATTTAAAATACTTTCCATGAAATTGATGTGAC
>NW_017176815.1:14139-15613 GCF_001652005.2 Ceratina calcarata | reverse complement strand
AAACAAGAATAAAAATTTTTTTTTACTGTGCAATATTTAATGATCAGGATTCGTTTTCTGTCGCCTTAAATTCAATTTCAAAGTTGTGGTACAACGCGGTCAATAAATAGAGGCTTCGCTAGGCGAAGTTTCGAGGTGAATTAAAGAACTGTAAAAGCAACGCGAGTCGGAAAACTTTCGCTTCAACGCCTGTCCGACTTGCCGGCTGTTTTATTTCGCCGTGACAGGATCCGTGACCGGCACTGTTCTCTATCGGAAAGCAACCGACATTAATTAACCCAACACGATCCACGGAAGCGTTACCGAAACCTCCTGGCAGACTAATTTTCGTCCGCAGGTCGGTTTCAGTGCACCTCAACTAATCTCGGCATTTATTATGCTTCGTTATTTTAATTAATTTAAAAAGAACGAACGCTTCACCTACAGCAGACTTTGATAACATTTTAAATGCCACTGATATCAAAATGTATTGGGAAATTACGAATTAACGACCGTCGACTTCCCCTGGTTTAGTAAAATGGCCAAAAGTTTCTTTCAGTGACCAGGAACGTATTTTATTCAACAATTTTATTTGGCAATTTTTCAAAAAGCTGAAAGCGTGACAATGGTACGCTTTCTGTAGGTCAATTGAAAGTTCCATTCCAAATGAATTTCACTGTGAAAAGCCAGCCATGCTCGAGAAACTATAATTATGTATTAGACATGAATTCACTGCGTTGATACAGCAATTACCACCGAAAATTGTACAACACATATTGACGATCCCTTATTGGTTTTATGAAGGTGTCTCAACGCGGAGGGGCGAGTGTCTGCAAAGTGTAAGAACAGCTAGCGATGAATAATGCATGGAACACGGGCTGCGGCAGTGGGACACTAGCATAGCTGACACGGCGGAACGAAACAAAGGGCGAGGATTTTCAAGAGCGAATTCCAGTCGGTTTGGCACACGTTCCTATTCGCAAACGACCTGAGGGAAGCCGCGTACACACGCGTAACAGCCCCTACGTGATTCGAGCATCGTGTAATAATTTCCGGAATAGTAACCGTCACAACCATACCGACTTGTTACGCTAATGAGCTACGAATACCTCCCGTATGCGGTCTCGTTAACACCGAAGATCGTCAAGAGGGGTCAGTTTTCCATTAAACATGCTACTTAATCGTCTGTTTGCTCGGTTGAAGAATACTTTAGCGAGCCATAAATCTTAAGACGAATACATTAATAGATACTATGAAAGGATCTCCAGATGATAAAAAATACAAGGTAGTTATCTCCTAAATGGACACTATTCGAGATAATCACGAAACTTTCAACAAAATTAATTAAGCACCTGATAGATACTTTTGCAAAATTTCAGTACATTTTATCACATAGTTTCTGAGTTATGCTTAATCAAAGTTGATTACTTTTCGATATGTTTAGCATAAGCTTAACTCGAAACATATAGAAATTCATTATCACTATGTCCATGAG
>NW_017176815.1:9175-13816 GCF_001652005.2 Ceratina calcarata | reverse complement strand
GGCTGAGATCTCAGAGCTCATACAATCTTGATACAAATTTTTTCACTGACGTTCGGCCTAGTTAATAAACAGTGCTCTTTGAAACTTGGTAGCAGGCTGAGACTTATGAACGTGGGTGTAAATACCGAGAAACATAGTAATTAACGCATAAATCAAGCGAATAGCCGGGAACCGTGCCACAGATTCAACCAGAATCTTATTATGAAGGCGGTCTTCATTTTCAGTAGTACAGCCTGATATAAATCAGACACGAACAAGAATGAATGTCCCACGTCAGTTATTGCAGTCTCGACAAACTTTTAAGGCAGATTAACAAAAACTTATTTTCCACCGTCGTACCTTTTATGTACTGACTGTACAACGTACAGAAAATTTGTATTGAAAAATCAGATCAGAGAACAAAGGCTTGAATTTAATTATCGTTACCTTTATCGTGGAACTTTAATCCAATCAAGAATTTAGAATGAAACTGAAGTACAAAGCTGTTCGAACGAAAGAAATTAATAGGAGGTGGCAAAACCATTTACGGATGTTGCCACCATTAAACTGACCTTTTGGTAGAACCCGGAATGGGAAGCTTGCAAAGGGGTTAATCTCGCAGCGTTGGTGATGAAGCTGTGGATATCTCGTATGGCTCGGCAGAGCACGAAGCGACGAAGGATCTCATATTACAACCATATTACACATATAACGTGTGCTCGTAAACCTGTTTAACGGGTTGGTTTGCGTCAAAGAAACTCGGAACGTGGACAATATTCGGTAAGCGTTTGACACCGATCAAAGAGACTCATCACGATTTTAAGACAACGTCTGCCCATTAATTCGTTCGCTCCACTGAAAGGAACTTCCCGTCGCAGTTGCGTCGCGCGACGTGAATAGAACCAGACGCAGCTACTCTACTTTCAGTTCCAATGACGGAACACGTCCGGGGAAAGTTGGTTCGCACTAACTTCGCGCCCTGAGAGCGGACCTTTTGTACGGTCAGGTCGCATCTGGATTTTAATAACTGTGACAACCTCCTAAAGTACGGAGCGAAACAGAGCAACTGGACCAGGGGTCAAGCCATTTCTCAAGAGCAGTGAGTGTCGTGTGTTGGCAGCGGTGATACCGGCGTGCTCCGGTTTATGTATCCGGCTTTCGACGAAGAAATATGGCCGGAGTTCGGTCAGTGAAACAGGATTGTACACGATAAAGATTCACCGCGGGTAATCTATCTTCCCTGGTCCCTGTTTATTTTGAACAGCTTCGCATCTGGAATATAAAACCGTCTTATCAGTTCACGTAGAATCTCGATTTACCTCCTAGGCACGCTCCATCATATTTCTACAAGAATTCCCTTCGTTGTACGTTGCGGGGGTAATAAAAATTATGAACGCACGACTCTGTATTTACGGGATTCACGGATGAACGAGAAGATGCATCTGCGCAAACTGTAAACGTATAATTCTCTAAACAATTCCGTCGGGTAACTCTCGGATTCGTTCTTGCCAGATTGAAGTTTCCACGCTGGCTGAATGGGATATATTATCAAATGACTAACCGCGGTTTCGCGAGGCGAGGCAAGTAGAATGTCGTTGAGGAAAACAGATTTATCGTGTCGGCTAGGGAAACGCGATCAGCGCGGCAGGGTTGGAAGTTTGCTGGAGCTCGCGCGACAGATTTTCGCATGGCTGCGTCCCCCGAAGTCGTGGATGGCACACGGAGCCGAGGAGAATCTGTTGTCGGCCGCGGAACCCGGCCACCGGGAAGAACCGAGTCTGGCAACGATTTTCTATGCTAAACGGCCGTAAATCGTGGAGATGCGTGGCTTCCGGCCAACTTTCACGCGCCCCGTATGCTTGTTCACGATGACAAATGTACAATTAGAATCGATCCGGTTTATAAGAAGTCCTTCTATCAGTATCAATAAATTTTAAGCGATTTTTCATACGGCGTCTTTAGAAATTATTTTCCATAATTTAGCTCTGAGAATATGGAAATTTTCTTATCTTATATNGTTAAACACTCTTCCAACAAGTGTGACGAAGAAATTGTTTATCGATTAATTATCGAATGAAAAACCACGATACTGCGGATTTTATAAATTTACAACAAACATAAATGCGTATCATTAAACTTTTGTTAATTCTGCAATTTAATTATCAAATTTCAACTGTTCATTAAACAAGAACATTGAAATAAACGGAAATAAATCCGAAGTTCGCGTTTAGTGTCCCTATAATTCTTGTCGCGGTAAAAAATTCAAACAGGAACGCGCTGATACACTGGATTAAACTTGCCTCGAACGAAAAAAAAAAGAGCACGTAATCTCTGAAATATTGCGCGACGGGGAACAAGAGCGGAAAAAAGGGGCAGCACCGAGAAGTACTCCGTGAAATCGAGTTCATCGAATACATCGAGCGCGATGCGAAATTTCATTGGAATATGCATGGCTATGATATTTTATTAAAACATATGAGAAAGAAAGAAAGGAAGAAAGAAAGAGAGAGGAAAATATACACGGAGAAGAATCCAGGAAATTTTCATGTTTATTGCCGTGTGTGAATGAACGTGTAAAGAGAAATGTGCTTCCTGATCGTCGACGATGGTACGACGCTTGAAAAACAAATGCTTCCAAACGCAATTGGAAAATAATTCTACAAATGATGGATTTACAAAATTATTTTCTGAAGGAAGAAACAAAACTAAATACACGTTCATAATAGAAATTACTAATTGAAAAACACAACAATTTAAAAAGCAACGATATTTGGAAACAATTTTCTAAATGATGGATCTGCAGAATTATTTTCTGAAGAAAGAAATAAAAACAGAAATAAATTACTAATAGAAAAACACAACAATTTAAAAAGCAACAATATTTGAAAGCAATTTTCTAAATGATGGATCTAAAGAACTGTTTCCTGAAGCAAGGAACAAAGAGACGAGTAAGCGTTCATAATAGAGATTACTAAACTGAAAAACAATGAAACGTTGAAACTGAAGAAAAGTTTCTCACGGAGAAACAAATTCGAGTGAACGCGCAGAGAGTATTACTTTACATTATGTTTGGAAGGAAACTACGCTAGTTCGAGGGGGTTGAGATCTTATCCGAGTGGAAGTCTTATCAACGCCGGGGATGGAAACTCCTGAAGCCTTTGGAAACAATCCTGTCTTTGGGCGATTCCTGTAATAAATTCCTGTAACGTAAGGCAGCTCGCGGCGGATAGTTGCTGGGAGGAATTGCGCTCCGAGCGCCCTGTTCCCGGTTAATTAATGGGAATTTATTAACCCGCGACCGTGACTGGAAAGCCATTTCGTCAACGGGTGACGCGACAGCTTAAGATCATTCGCGTGACAGACAATTTACTTGTGGGAGACTTATAGCCAGGATTTATGGAATCTGTCAAGAAGACTGAAACTCGGAACCGAGGATTTTCGTATCAACGTATTGGAAAATTCCCTTAACACGTTCCGTGCCAAGCCATTTTTGCCTGACTTGTCGTTCAGGCCATTTTCACAGAATACTTTTTTGTTTTCTACCTGATACAGAATCATTTTCCTATGACCTTGAGAAATTTACTTTCTCATTATTAAGAGAGAGAGAGAGAGAGAGAGAGAGAGAGAGATCCAGTGATAATTTCACACAATGACTATTACAATCCTGATTATTTTTCAATTTTCCGCGAATCGAAAGCTCTTCTAATTTGGAAATCTACCAAAGGCGGCCAGAGAATTGGCTTCGACAGGCGGAAACACGGACACCGGCGTGGGAAAGAGGGGCAGACCCGGAATTCAGCAACTTGTTGCATACCGGCTGCACGTAAAACGGTCAACATTGCGGACTCGATTGCTAATCGTTTATACAATCTTTTTTTTTTATATCGTTAAACACTCTTCCAACAAGTGTGACGAAGAAATTGTTTATCGATTAATTATCGAATGAAAAACCACGATACTGCGGATTTTATAAATTTACAACAAACATAAATGCGTATCATTAAACTTTTGTTAATTCTGCAATTTAATTATCAAATTTCAACTGTTCATTAAACAAGAACATTGAAATAAACGGAAATAAATCCGAAGTTCGCGTTTAGTGTCCCTATAATTCTTGTCGCGGTAAAAAATTCAAACAGGAACGCGCTGATACACTGGATTAAACTTGCCTCGAACGAAAAAAAAAAGAGCACGTAATCTCTGAAATATTGCGCGACGGGGAACAAGAGCGGAAAAAAGGGGCAGCACCGAGAAGTACTCCGTGAAATCGAGTTCATCGAATACATCGAGCGCGATGCGAAATTTCATTGGAATATGCATGGCTATGATATTTTATTAAAACATATGAGAAAGAAAGAAAGGAAGAAAGAAAGAGAGAGGAAAATATACACGGAGAAGAATCCAGGAAATTTTCATGTTTATTGCCGTGTGTGAATGAACGTGTAAAGAGAAATGTGCTTCCTGATCGTCGACGATGGTACGACGCTTGAAAAACAAATGCTTCCAAACGCAATTGGAAAATAATTCTACAAATGATGGATTTACAAAATTATTTTCTGAAGGAAGAAACAAAACTAAATACACGTTCATAATAGAAATTACTAATTGAAAAACACAACGATTTAAAAAGCAACGATATTTGGAAACAATTTTCTAAATGAT
>NW_017176815.1:6782-9028 GCF_001652005.2 Ceratina calcarata | reverse complement strand
AAATGTAATTATTAATTATTGTATATATAACAATTAAATAAACTTATGTGTTTTGTTCTTTACTGCATCTTGTATAATGCTTCATTTTTTAGGTAGAAATATAGTTTACAGAATTATATTTGTAATAAAATATATGTTTCCAGCGCATTAAATAAATATGACTGCGTGTACCACCGGCGGTACACGTGGCACGGAACGTGTTAACTCCGGTATTAAAATTTTCCTCGACATTTCCTAGTCCAGAAATCGAGCTGCTGTCAATTTCCAAAAAGTGGAATCAGTGGCACGAGGAAAGGGCAGAAAATGTGCTGGTTGATCAGGAATTTCTTCGAAACGAGTCTCCAACGTGTCGACAGGGAAATCATTTCCATCGCGATCGTTTGATCCTCGATCCACCGGTTCGCAGTTTGTTTTAAACGAAACCCCGCTCGGTCTCGCATAACCAAAGCCGAAAGTAGAAGGGACAATCTGGATTTACATTGGAAAACAACGGGACGAGGAGTTTGCAATGCAGAGATCGCAATCTGCATCCGGGAGAGACCGCGTAATAATCGTACCGCTTCCATTCTGACTTTAGTTAATTAATCCCGAGAGCGTCGAATTAATTTACGCCTATGTTCTAAGAACCGAGCCGGGACTGGCCGCTTGCTCAGCTCTCGTCAAGATTAAAATTCGTCCCTTTGACAAGTCCCCCTCGACGGTTCCAAGTGCTTCTCTGGATGATAAATGGTCCTCCGTCAAAGCGATTGGTATTTCATTCGAATTTACTAATTAGGAAGAATTCAGAGCCATGCGCTTTGAACAAGAGCAAGATTGATAAAGATTTCAGACTGGACTAGTCCAGACTTGACATACTTCGTTTGAAATCGTTTTTCCATGGCAATTTGCTTTCTGAAAACAATTAATTTACATATTTTATGCATTTTTAAGAAAATTACACGAAACATCAACTGTTTTTTGTTCAATCAATTTTATAAGTTTTGTATTTGGTCAGAGATAAACGTAAGCATTTATCGATTTTGGCATCGGTTTCAAAGCGGCGAGGGGGTGGTAGTGTAACAGTTTCTTACCTTCACGTTACCGTATTTCCATGTGAAGAGCGCGACAGCGGGCAGGCAGGCGATGACGCAGCACTCGAGGATGAGGATAGCAGTCCTCATCAGCCAATTCAAGGACACCACGCACGGGGAATCGTCCTCGCAGGACTCGCAACCCTCAGCGCAAGGAAGACACTCGAACACCCCTTGAACGTCGTACTGGCTGTCCTCTCCCTATCGACAACGACGCAAACGAGATTATGTTAAACAGTCTGCAAACTTCCCGGTTTTATACAAGGGACAATATTACTTAGCCTATTTCTGGTTCTAATTTATTGCCTGCCAGAAAACAGGGGAAATATACACGTCGAATTTGTAGAAAATTAAATTTGTAAAAGATAAGCAATGAAATATTCTTGAACGAGTGAATGGAAATTTTAAAGAGAAACGAAATTGATATGAAGTCTAAATTGCTATAGCGAAGTTGATTTCGTAAGGAATTGAATACAATAGCCAGCGAATTATGGCGAGGTCAAAATGCATAAACCTAATGTCTCGTTTATTGCCTTTAAACGACTGTTGTCGGTACTTCTGACCCGATCGGCTGCTCGTAACTCAGCCGGGCCACCGGACGGTTCATTAACGTCGACACATTCGGGCGTGAGACGAAACGAATGCATGGGAACTCGCGGCGAAACAAATTTCACCATAAGCGATGTACGACTTCCGCGTAAATCCCGGCGACTACAAATCACTCGCTCGTAAATCGCGTTCACGATCGGGACTTAAGTTCCCGCCGAATTTATCGTAGTCACAAATCACCGGCGCCGCGTTATGGTTCTGGATATATCAGGGCAACTACGCCCAGTTGCCATTCCCATGTATCGCGTATTAACTAGCGTATTATATCGCCGAGGAAACGATCAACTTCCCTCTGTCCACAAGTAATCATTTCTAATAATACTAAACGCTAATTAAATTCGCTCGATTTCGTCGCCACTTCATTTCTGTCAATTTCATTGTTATTCTAATTTGAATCACCAGCCTTCGTTTTGAAAAAAAAATTTTTTATTTTTCCGAGATTTTTCCAAGGGGTACCCCTTAAGATTTCGTGAAATTTTCGTTTTTTGCCAATAACTCCCAAACTGTTGGACATACGAGAAAATTGCATCAGACCTTTTTTGTAGAGGATGACGAGATCTACAATTT
>NW_017176815.1:5533-6535 GCF_001652005.2 Ceratina calcarata | reverse complement strand
GCGAAACGGGAACGCGTTTATGGTTCGTTAGAGGTCCTGGCAAAATAGCGACAAACGAGATTGGCAAATTCGCCGTGCTGTTCATTGAAAACTAATCAACCTTTTTGTATTATATACAAGTGGTCCGAAGTATTCTATGAATAAATAGATAGACCGATTCAACTAGGCAAATACGATTAATAATAAGGTTTAAATTAATGGATTGGATACAGATTATACTGTATTTAAACGAGATTGGGAAATTCACTGGGCTGATTTATTGAGAACCAATCAAGCTTTTTGTATCGATCACAAATGTGGTATATGAACTAAAATTTCGCATGAATTAAGCAAATACAATTTGCAATAACTGCAATTGTATGTAGAAGACTGAATTTTCTGCATTCTAAGTGCGATACGTTCACAGATATACGAGCGAATAAGGGTAGAACCAATCTCTGATTGCAACACTACCAATGGCCCACTAATTACACTTGAAACCGCGGGTTGTGTCACCGTTGACATGCGAATTCTAATCAGAAAGCAATCAACGCGAGCCCTCAGTCCACGCGTACGTTGCTCGATTCCCGTTCAACTTCAGACAGCGATGTCTCTCGTAATCGGCAATGACGGTACGTCACCGTGAACAGACACTGGGCTAGCAATATCGATGATCCCTATGTCAGAGACAACCTTCTCTCTCCGCCTTCCGTTGTCAACGGTTATCATCTTTCCAATCTATGATCCCATCATCTAGCGGCTATTAAAGCACGCTGTCGTGCAAAATCTATCTTTATGTATCTCACGTGTAACTATGTACTGAACGCTGACAAAACTGGTTCAGTTTAATTGAGTTTCGAATCTTAGGTGAAATATTAACACTAGAAAGACTGAAACTTAGTATATACCTATATTGCCCAAAAGCAGTCAAAATCTGCCTAATCTAGATTCGTGTAATACCGTCTACATCCCTGCTTACACACGTTTTCAGAAATACAGATAAGAAATAAAAATGTACAGATA
>NW_017176815.1:4155-5212 GCF_001652005.2 Ceratina calcarata | reverse complement strand
ATACAATAAATAATTGAAAACCGAGACTCGTAGAGAGTATCAATTATCATTTAATTCTGAGAAATAACTTCCAACGACGTTCCCGTATAAAAATTCTGATACTGAAATTCATGAAGAGACGCAAGCTTCATGGACCATTGCCTCGAAATACAACTTCGTCGAAACAATAACAGAAACCCATAATGATCATACAGAGTCAATAAGGATCGATTCAAGGATTGAGCCAACAAAAATAACGTTTACAATTTTAAATGCGAGTATCACAAAATAGCATTATTCTTCATTGTGATAAATAAATTCGCACGATAACGGTGGAGCAACAAAACAGTGGAAAGCACGGAGTGTCGTAAAAACCGAAATAATGTCAGACGGAATCAAGCGAGGAGGGAAACGGGTAAGGCAGTATAACAGTGACGGGTGTTCTTTTCACTGGCACCCTCGGTGACGTCGATCCGAGGAAGGTACCGAATGAAATGAGCGAGAGAAACAACGATCCGGCTTTATCGTCTCGTTTATTGTCCGGGCATTATTTCGTCGGTACAAAACAACGCCAAAGGGTTACTGCGTACGCGGTGATATGGGGGGGGGGGGGGGGGGGGGGGGGAGGCGGTCGAATCATTGTCCCGGTTCTCTTGCGTTACGACGACTAGTAATTGAGGGTCTGCATCGGATGGCGTTGCATCAAACACTACAACCCGAAATCTCTGCCTCGAGAGGGTTGTTCCCATTTTTTTTCAACCCAGCCTTTTTCAAACCAACGTCGCTGTTTTTTCTACCAGGCAAGGTCGTGACACGGTTTCGTGACAACGTGCAAATGGCAACTTCAACGTGTAATTTCAAGTGATCTTTATAGGAAACAGATCGTATTTCTTTGACTGAACTAAATTTAGGGCAGCTGTAAGAAAAGAAATGCATCTAGAGAAAGAATGCTAGCTCGTTTTTTTCCATCCCTAACGAAAGGGTTAACGCTAGAAAGACTGAAACTTAGTATATACCTATATTGCCCAAAAGCAGTCAAAATCTGCCTAATCTAGATTCGTGTAATACCGTCTACATC
>NW_017176815.1:3414-4135 GCF_001652005.2 Ceratina calcarata | reverse complement strand
ACTGAAAACCGTGTCAATCGAGAAGAGTTTCAACGGATTACGAACAAAAGATGTCATCATATAAAGAGCCAACCGAGCCTGATTTGGATATAAAAGAAAAAATGATCAAAGATACACTGGAGGCGGCAACAAAGCTAGCTGTTAACGAGTACGTGCCATCGGGAGATCTGATAATGAAAGGAGCTCGTTACAAACTAGAAGCATGCAACGAGCCGGGCATCGTCGAATTAATAACGTTTCACTCGGCCGGGACTGTGGAATCGTTTGGGTGTCTGGCGCAGATGGGCCGGCCGTCAGAATCGAACGCATAACTCCGCGTGACTATGCGGGTGACAGCGTGGCTGTCGATATTCATTCCGCGTGCGAAAGAACGAACGAATCGACAAATGCGTCTCCACGGAGTGATAGGTACACCCGTTGAGGAGGACGACGGCTAGAGACAAAATAGGGGCCGATAGAGCAACGGTTATCGGTGATTTACGATGCTAGATCGGGATCCGATGGAAAGGGCAATGAAAAATGTCACGTCGAATCAAAACTGAAACTCCAGAGATTGAGAGGTTCAGATTTATGTTTTCCGATCAAATCAACAATTTCTCTATTTATTTCATAAATAGGAAAAGCGAGGAGTACGATTTACGTTTCTGTTCAGAATTTCTCAACACAGAATTCATTTAGCTACTTCAATGAATAACTAACACTAGATTGCCCAAGGTAGTCA
>NW_017176815.1:1233-3060 GCF_001652005.2 Ceratina calcarata | reverse complement strand
TTTTTTTTTATTGTTAACATTTACTAATAACTTGTTATATGACTGTAAATAATATAAAAAATATTAAAAATTAATTTTACACAAATTTCTTTACACATTATTCTTTCACAATGCAGTCATTTTTACTGTTTTTTGGCAATATAGGTATATACTAAGTTTCAGTCTTTCTAGTGTTAAAGACTGTTACATGAAATTTCATATTTTAAGAAATATCCATTTTCAAGCTTTTCAGAGCTGCAAACTCTTAATTCATGATTGAGGATTTGCAAGATTTATCAGATTTTTGACGAACATTATGGAAACTGTAAAAGGAAACGACAGGATCTCGTTCCTCTTTTACGGACGGCTTATCAAGGCGAACACCGAGATCAGACACATTGATCTCTCGCGACAAGGAGCTGCAACGGAGTTCAGACGTTCCACGCGAAACGTAATCCAGGAGGATTATGCCCGAGTTTCTAAGTGACGCAACGCTTCCGGCAAATCGAACCGGTATCGCCGTTTCTTTTTCGTCCCCTTTTTCCGAGCGAAATAAATATTCGTTTTTATCGGACCGATCGGTTTTTCCCGTTAATGGCTACCCGAGGATTATCGGGAGCCTGTTCCTTTTGCGATTTTATTCCCGGGAACCCATGTTCCACCGTAGCGGCTGCAAGGTTCTTAGAAAAATGCGCTTTGATTCAAACTAAAAAGAAATGTTTGATCTCCTTTACACGGGAACTTGCTATAATATTGATTATAGATAAAAAGAGGTGCTCGGAACTTGGAAAGTATGCTCGCAAACGATACTGCCTCGACGTAAAAGCAGCTTTTTGAACGAGATAGGAACAGTGTTCGAAAGTTCGTGAACAGATTTTTCAATGTTCACCGCGACGTCTGACGTACCCCTGATTGGCATCGTCGGCCAACTGGGAATTAGGTCATTTTTTCCGTTCGACGTGTACACTCTCATTCATAAGTCCTACAACATAATAAAATTATTAAATGAAAATATTCAATATTTGAATCTATTCAAGCTGCTGACTCCTTTACACTCAATGACCTTTTATTACAATTCTTGGATTAGAGACAAACTGCTGTACGAGATGCACTTTTAAAATCTATATCGTTTTATTCTGATCAGAAATGAATTCGTTCAACAAACATTTATAAGATTTATGATGGCGAGTGTAGTTTTACACGACGGACTTATGGTTCGTGACGAGACGATAGAACAACGCGAGAACTTGTGTCGCGAAGCAATTTTCGAGGCTCGCGTGAGCAGCTGTGCGCGATTCCGAGCATCGATTACTAACCGTGAACGAGAAACGGCAAAAGATTTCACCTTGCAATTTCTTTCCTCGTCTCCCACCCCCTCGTTGTTCCAGCGATAAATGTATGCGGGGAGAAAGGTGGGTGCTGGTCTCGAGAAAGTATTTAACTGGGCTAATGTCTCGAGGAGCTGATTTATGGCGGTGGCTGCTTTTGAAAATTCTCGCGGGAAACGAATAGATACCCGGTGACCTGGAAGCGAACGGGTGTACACGATTTTTATGTGATCCGCGCCCGCGACACTGACAAATTATCAACCGCCAACTTGTCCTTTAATCCAACCGAGAATTCCGTCCAGAGGTTTAAGTCTCTCAAATGCTCACTGCAGTTTTTATCAACCCTTCTGCTCTGTCCGTTTCTATTCATCAGATTTGTTGTCATTCATACAAACTTTATGCAATTCTTAATTACTTTCATCGTTCAAATCGAATTAATTCACTTCGTCTATATTTATAAAGTGATTATTTTGTTACTATTGATTATTAAAGAAATGTGATTGTTTTGTTACTATTGTTC
>NW_017176815.1:0-790 GCF_001652005.2 Ceratina calcarata | reverse complement strand
CATGTACAGCCTATACATCCTTAAATGATTGTAGAATAAAAGAGTATATTTTTAATAAAAGTGTAACATTTACTATACCTCTGTAGTTCGTTTCTTGCATTTGTCACTGGCTGCGAATATGTTCAACTGTGTAGATCCCGGTGGCAGAGGACATTGATCTATGTCCAGTCTGCGTAGATCGATATCTATGCCACTCGTACCTCTGCAACAAACAATTACGTCCGACCCATCAGTTCTCTTCCCTGAATACGTTTTATTACGTAATTTCGGCAAGACTGCATCATAAATTTCGCGTGAGAGTCGAAGGAACGTTGATTGGAAAAAGAAAAATTCAGCGGTGATAGGAAGCACCGTACGGAGGGTGAAACAAAGTTGAGAGGGCGAGTGCAAAGGCGAGTAGCGGCCGTGTAATTGACTGAAATTCATATTCCCGCGAGAACAAGGTTACTACCCATCGAAATTTGTGCCCGTGACCGGGCATATAATAGAGGCGGCTCGTGTCAAACGCTCGGCCCGAAGTAGCTACGCCACGCGCAAAGCTATCGATCGTCCCCATCAATTTATTATGCAATAAACCCTCGGTTAACGTCTATATTCCAACTTCCATTCTGCAGCGTGCAAAAATTACTTTTCACCCATTGTGTTCAGTTCCATTGTTTCACGTTGCTCATTAGGTGAAGTTTCTCAAAGTATCACAACGCGGTTCATATTTTATAAAATTCTTTGTAAAACATAAAATAAAACTTGTTTTAAATTAAAAAGCGGCGTATAAAACTTTATAAAAACCTCA
>NW_017176814.1:0-908 GCF_001652005.2 Ceratina calcarata | reverse complement strand
TCGGCTTAGGCGCATATAAGTCGACTTGTGTACTACATATGTATGAACAACACATAAATACTGCTTCGAAACACCTGACGAAGATGTATTTCAATTGAAACAACACGAAAATCTTCCTGGAATTTGGAATTCTAAGGTATATTTGTGGATACATTTATAGTCCCGTTCGATGTACTTTCGACTTAGGAGCATATACGTAAACTTGTATACTACATATGTGTGAACAACACATGAATTCTGCTTCGAAACACCTGACGAAGATGTATATCGACGGAACAACACGATAATCAACCTGGAATGTGGAATTCTGGGGTATATTTGAGGATATATTTATAGTCCCATTCGAGGTACCTTCGGCTTAGGCGCCTATAAGTTGACTTGTTTACTGCATATGTATGAACAACACATTAATTCTGCTTAAAACACGTGAAGAGATTTATTTCAACGGAAACAGCACGAAAATCATCCTGGAAAGTGGAATTCTGAGGTATATTTGAGGATATATTTTTAGTCCCTCTCGAGGTACTTTCGTCTTAAACGCATATAAGTTGACTTGTATACTACATATGCATGAACAATACATGAATCCTAGTTCGAAACACCTGACGGAGATGTATTTCAACGGATACAACACGAAAATTAACCTCGAATGTGGAATTCTGGGATATATTTGAGGATACATTTATAGTCCCGTTCGAGGTACCTTCGACTTAGGCGCATGAATTTTGTTTCGACACACCTGACGGAGATGTATTTCAACGGATACCACACGCAAATTAACCTGGAATGTGGAATTCTGGGATATATTTGAGGATACATTTATAGTCCCGTTCGATGTACTTTCGACTTAGGCGCATATACGTAAACTTGTATACTACATATGTGTGAACAACACATGAATTCTGCTT
>NW_017176813.1:0-909 GCF_001652005.2 Ceratina calcarata | reverse complement strand
GCACCTAAGAGTTCTTAAAAAGCGTTTTGTTCAAGCCTGCTTTTTCAACGTGAAGTTAATTAACAACCACTACTATAGTCTATAAATTTTACACGCCGCATCAACGAAACTACCCTATAAACTTTGCAAGAAACCTATGCGCGTGGCAGGTGCAATGATGGAGGATCAATTTTGCCTCTAATCGCGCGGCAACGCCTTCCTCTTTACACGATTCCTCAAAGCCTCCCTGGAAACGGCCAACCGTATGTCCATTCATCATGGACGGTCGGACTTCGGGCACCTGCATTGTCTTAGACTCTCTCCTCGGCTCCGCAGCCTCTATTGTTTCTCCGTTCAGGTTACACGTTATCAACCCGAAGCCGGGATCGTTACCTCGTTAAATAGCATTTCAGCGCCGATTAACCGAATTCTGTAACTTCTGTTCTGCCACCTCGACGAATCGTGATGAGAGGTAGAGGAAAAAAGGTACTGGCGTTTCACAGACGAAAGCGGAGCGGCACGTCGACCGCTTTTTCTGCTCATTGTCTTACTTTCACGCTCGATTACGCGACCCACCTTGAGTTACAAACGTTTTTTGTTTCGCCGCGGATCGCGGAACAATAAGGTTTAATTAGGAAACGCCTCGAATCGGCTCGGTTCGGTTCGGCCGAGATTTCTCGCCTCGACCACCGAGGATGGAAAACGATGGCTGATAATTAGAGCAGATTTTCGTACCTTCATGCCTTCCCTAGTCCGCTTTCTTTCTTATTTTTGTTTCACGAGATATCAGGATTTCTTTCAATTTTTGTTCAAATTAAGAATTTCTGGTATACGTAAAATAATTCCAGAATAGATGTAGTACGAAAAATGAAACACTTGGAATTCCTAAACCTATCTTAGATGTTAAAGTTAATGATATAAGTTTTAACG
>NW_017176812.1:0-909 GCF_001652005.2 Ceratina calcarata | reverse complement strand
GAACGTTTGAATTCAAAATATTTACAGAAAATCTGTCTCTGTTTGATAACAACTTACATTAGACACATATACACTTGAAGCATTGGATACATTTTCAGCTGATTGTAATGATACTGCGTCTACTTCCAATTTTTCCAGCGGTGCTGATCCTGAACTCAATTCATCGCATGATGTTTCTCCAATGACTTTTGTTATTCGTTTCCTCGTCTTCATCTTATGCCTAATTGACTTTCCAATATAACCTTCTGTTACTCTCGTCGACTTCCACCCCCGTAAGCTCAAGTCTGTCATAGTAATACCTACATCAAACATATAAAAAAAAATTATATTCCTATAATAACAACATAAAATTACAATACATAAAATGGTACAATATGCAGCAAAGAAGTAAAGTCGCTTATTATTCCCGTGTTGCATATAGTATTTTATTCACGACTGAACTGTAAAGCCACGTTATTTAAAACTAGGTGAGGAACTGAATTTTAAACATTTTACCTCGAACGGCACACAGTATTGCCGACGATCTCCGAAAACAATGACCAGTATATTCGTCCGGATTTTTCAACTTAAGAAATTTGGCTATTTCTCTGGGCATACAACCAAGTCTATTTTTTCCAAGAGGTTGATTTATACATTTGCCTTTTCTGTAAGTCAGGAAGAAACGATCTGACGTTGAATTTCTTGGCCTGAGTGCTTGATAAGCATTAACAACTCCAACTAATTCTCCTTCAATAATAAAACTCCTTTCAGTTTTTTTCATTGTATCCTTCAATACAACTTTAATAATTCCACCAAGATCTAGGACATCTCCAACTCTAAGATTAACTAATTCACAATATCGACTACCACCATAGAAGCCAAAAATTAAAGCAACCTAAAATTTCACATTATTTTACACCATATACATAC
>NW_017176811.1:0-909 GCF_001652005.2 Ceratina calcarata | reverse complement strand
TCTCAATTAAAGAGAAAAGTGACTTTACAAGTGAGAGACGAAATCGATGCATTTTTTTTGGTAGCGGGACTAATGAACATTTTTATATCTTATACATAAAATTTCTAACGCTTGAAAAATATGATACAAGTTTTTATACCGTAATAATAATTACTAAGTATTTATTCGACGATGAAAAAAAAATATTTTCTAATGGTGTATAGAAAAAAAAAAATATGTATTCATCTTATAAATATCAGTGACCCTTCTTAGATCATTACTCGTATCACCTACCACGTGTTCCTATTTTTTATTACGGCGTCGAATGCTTCGTACGGTATAGTCTATACGCGAGGCTGAAATAAACGATTTTCATAGTTCATCGTGGAAGCTCGAGCTGGAAGTGTTTCCCCGGGCGGAGTGTCGCGGCGAGTCTCCAGTTATCATTTTTCAGTACGCGGCTGGCGTACCATTTATCTTGCAACTTTACCTTTATCCACCGGAACTTTATTATTAAGTAAAACAAAGTCTATAAGTCACCGGCCGTCTGAGAACGCCGGGCGACGACGACGACGACGACGACGGCGGCGGCGGTTCAGCCCAGGGATGGGAATGACGTGAAAACGGCCAGCGATTCGTACCTCAGCTGTTCTTACTCCGTGTTCATCCGCGAATTCAATTGATTCTCAAACTTCCAATGGAATAATGCGATTTCTCTACCGACCGGTAGAGAAAACGTCATTTCATGCCGTGCGCTTCCCAGGAAAAAGAACTTCGCAATGGTATCTCTTATCAGTTGTTAATTTCTGTTTTTGTTAAACGCCATTTAAATATTTTTAAAATTCGATTAACTAGAATGATTCCTGAAGCAACTACTGCTTTTCCAAGAGTTTCAGTATGTACTTTTAACACTAGATTGCCTAAGGAAGT
>NW_017176810.1:0-910 GCF_001652005.2 Ceratina calcarata | reverse complement strand
CCTCCTTGCGTGTAACACGGAGGTCACTGTTCGCTGGTTGAAAATAGCGATCAGGGTCGTCAAGCTGACGAGTGGATGCGGGCTACAACAACTGAACAATCGCTTCCTGGTGGAAGGCAGGGCGACTCATTCCCGGTTCAACGGGAAGAACATAGTAGAGGACTTGCAAAGGTTCAATGCTGGATTGGACGTCTCCCGCTGGAGAGTGGTGAGAGAGAAACAAACAAGGTCCGGACTTATTATCACACTGGAGATGGAGGGTCGCTCAGTGGGTACACTGAGAAAGAGGCGCAATCGCCTCTCCCTGGACCAGGCAGGGGTTCACAAGTTCAACATCCTCACGGTTTCGCCGGCGAAAAACTCGAGACCGCCGAGAGAGCCGGTGGAGATAGAAGTCACCGAAGACGATTTCTCGCTTGGTCCGGAGGACGTTGTTCGATCCTCGGCCGAGGACGTCGCCAACACGGCCGTCGCGACGCTGAACGACACAACGACTATCGAGGAAGTTCCCTCAGAAAGGGACGAGGGAGTCTCCTTTGATACGGCGGGAGATGAGTTTATCCTCTCCGCGAACCTGGAAGGGTTCGAGGGAATGGAAATCGAGATACCACAGGAAACGACGAGAGCCGTTGACGGCGAGCGAGCCAGGGGCTCGTCGACGCCGGTCAGAGGTCACACCAGACTGGAGGATGGTTTCTCCCATGGGAAGGAGCGGGCGAAGAGTAAAATGGTTGTGATCACGCAACGCGGACGACTCTGGGGTTGCGAGTGCGGACAAAAACTCTTCTGGCTCGTCATCCACGTTGCTGATATCGTTACCACTGGAGGAAGCGACGACGACGACGATTGCAATGGTTGAGAGGCCGTCGGCGATGAAACCGTCGGCAAGGGGAGAAAGCCATAAAGGGAG
>NW_017176809.1:0-910 GCF_001652005.2 Ceratina calcarata | reverse complement strand
GTCTTGGTTGTTTCGTGTCCTTTTTCGGGTCGACTAGTGAGTTTTCTTTCGGCCGTCTTTCCTTTTTTACTCACCACTTTCGCCCATGATTGTACTTCCTTAGTTTTTGCAGGAATATTTAAATTATCTTCATGTTCACTTACTATCAACTCAGGAGAAGTTTTGTACGTTTTTATGTCTTTCTCAGGTCGTGAGCTTTTGGCTAGGATTTCGATTATTTCTTTTTTGAAAGATTCGAGTTTCCTATCCATGCTTTCTTCGATTGATTTGTGAATGAGTTTTGAATCGCTATTAGGCGACTTGTAACTTTCTCTTTCCTTTGGTGTCCTTTTCTCTAGGGTATTTATTCTATGTTCAAGTTCTCTAATATATGTTTTCATTTCCATATTTTCTTTCTTTAATTTCTCTATCTGTGGTTCTTTTTCATTAGTTCTATAGGCAAGCTCAGATCCTACCTTTTTAATCGTTATCTCCACTGTTTTAAGAATACTTTGGAAAGTTCCTTTCAAATTACCAGATTTTGTTCTAACCGTTTCGATCTTTTTTGCACTCTCAAAGAGCATTCCAACGACAGACGTCGTTGGCGTATTTTCGACGTCCGATCCTATCTCGTCTTCATCACTGTTTGATCCATATTCCGTCTCCGATTCCTGCGCGTCTCTCTTCTTTTTGCTGACCCTTTTTTCGCCAGGTGGTGTTTTCGACGTGCTTTTTCTCATCTTTTCACCTGAGTCTTTATTTTCCGGCCTTTTTCTTTTGGTTGTTGGCACTGACATTGGAGTCTTAAATACTTCATATGTTTCTTTCGACAGACGGGCCGACCCTTGACTTTTCGACATTGGCGGGCTGTGGCGAAGCGAACGTCTCGGAGTGTGAACATCCTCATATAATTCCGTATCAATTGGATCTC
>NW_017176808.1:0-910 GCF_001652005.2 Ceratina calcarata | reverse complement strand
TTCATTATAACGTCAAATATGATAGTATCGAAGGTTTAGTAGATTACGGTTGTTTGAGAAATAATCTCAAATACATAAGGTGCTCTCGACTTCCGTTTCCGGATTGAGTGGAGAAAGCGTGAATTTTGTGAAGTCGTGAGAGTGTGAGGGAATACAGGGTGGAGAGAGAGAGAAGGGGTGAGAAAGCAGGGAGAGCGTAGTAGGAAAGGGGTGAGGATAAGGGAGAGTGTATAAGGGAGTAGGAAAATGCAGGGAGTGGAAAGGAAAAGGTTGGAAAGAAGTGGAGTGAGGTTAGGAACAAGAGAAAGCGAGCGGTAGGGAGAGGGGTGAAGGGAAGGGGGGAGATAGTACATATCTATCTGGAGAGAGGGAGAGCGGGGATAGGAAAGTAGGGACGGTGGCGACATCGGACGAGAGCAGGGTGAGGCGAGTAGAGAGAGGAAAGAAGCTGTTCGGCAGCGGTAGAGAAGGAAGTAGTCTAGAGAGAGAGGGCGAGCAGTACGGTAACGGAGAAAGGAAAAGGGTTAGGAAGCAAGAAGTTGAAGCGGAGGTTGTAGGGGCAGGAAAAAGTGGAATATGGAAAGAAGGGAGGAAAAAGCGGAGGGGGGAGATGAAGAGGCGAAGAAAAGGGGCAGGAAAACGAACGCGGAAAGGTTGATGAGGGAGAGGGGAGCTCTGGGAGGGAGTTACGGGGACCTGAGCGAGCTCTGGAAAAGGAAAAGACAGATGGCAGAGGATGAAGAGCAGGAGGAGGAGGCGGAGGAGTGGATGTTCAGGAAAAGCAAAAGGGTGGTGAGATCTCCGGAGAGTAAGGCCGGGGGGAAAGGGAACATGGAGGAATTGTTAAGGGAATGGAGGGAATGGCGGAAGGAAACGAGAAAGGACATGGGAGAAATAAAGGAGAGGATGG
>NW_017176807.1:12818-13307 GCF_001652005.2 Ceratina calcarata | reverse complement strand
GGACTTTAGTACAAACACAAGACAAACAATACGCATTGTATATATTATTATTTCGTTAATGTTTGCATGGATGGAATACACGTAACGACAAATTTAAACTACCAATTACTTACTAATTAGTTGCTATATATTCTAGACTAAATAGTCGATAGTTTTTAGTCTAAATATTTGGTTGAAGTTTTGGTTTAATGGTACATAACCTAATACACGGCAAATCTGAGCAGATTTTGCGGCAAGCTTTCTGTCTACTGCGTGAAGTACGTTTCTATCTAGCCGCACATGCGCAGCAGCGCTTGTTCATTCTGATTTGAATTTTGAATATATGTTTATGCTGTGATATTTGCGTTATGTTTATCGTGATGTACGGAAGTGGAGATTAAATATTGAAAACGCCAAAGAGATGCATCATATGTAAAGCAAAAGCAAACTCATTTCACAAGCTTAGTTTTCACATGTACTATTATATTCATAGTTAAGAATGTAATAGTT
>NW_017176807.1:5603-12040 GCF_001652005.2 Ceratina calcarata | reverse complement strand
CATGGACTTAAAGGACGGTGCCTAAAGTGGGATTATGGGCGAGGGGAGGGCTCCCAAAGGCATGAGGGGGAAAACAGCTCTGTTTGAGCCCACAAGTGGTGCCCTCAGTGCGGTCCCGCCTGATTTTGAACATGCTTATTCGTCTGATTCGCCTGGAACATGGATGTTGAATATGTGTGTCGTCATGATATTTCATGAGACAATCGTAATAAAGTAATGAGTATTCAAAACAATAATTGTGAGATGCATAACATGACGTGTTACATTAAATTTTTAGGAACATATATATAAATGGAAGAGCACATAGAGGAGAAATCGAAAGATAATCGCTAGGTTACTTACCAAAGGGCTTACTTTGAAAGGATTATGTACTGAACAGTTTCCAAAAGAAATGCAGAATGAAAATGTGAATGTGCAACATAAAGGTATATCGTAAATAGACGTAGTTTATTCTCTCACTGCTTTACACGTACAATTATGAGTACAATAATGAATCAAGACCTGTAAATACGTCGGTAACACAGCCTTTATTCTTTCAGTACTCTCTCATTATAATTGTAAAACCGTTTTTAATTTTTACAGGAGCATATACAGAGGATTCAATTATGGGAAGGAGCAATTATGAATCAAGACCTGTAAGTACGTCGGTAACACAGCCTTTATTCTTTCAGTACTCTCTCATTATAATTGTAAAACCGTTTTTAATTTTTACAGGAGCATATACAGAGGATTCAATTATGGGAAGGAGCAATTATGAATCAAGACCTGTAAGTACGTCGGTAACACAGCCTTTATTCTTTCAGTACTCTCTCATTATAATTGTAAAACCGTTTTTAATTTTTACAGGAGCATATGCAGAGAATTCAGTTATGGGAAGGAGCAATAATGAATCAAGACCTGTAAGTACGTCGGTAACACAGCCTTTATTCTTTCAGTACTCTCTCATTATAATTGTAAAACCGTTTTTAATTTTTACAGGAGCATATGCAGAGGATNTAAGCCAACCAGAAGGTTTGGCCAGGGAGGCACTCTTGATACAAATATCGGTTGAGATATCGAGAATAAATGCTAGAGTTGACGATAATCAAATGTTTTAACGCCCACGAGTTTTATTTAAACCGTCCGCCATCTTCTTCATTTTATACTAGATTCCCGTTGAATCTTACATGTAATAAAGCATATTCGAGAAAAATATCGTAAAATATAATGGAGAAATTTGGCAACATCGTGCCAAGTGATACACGTAACGTTGCCAAATTTCATCACTATATTGAATAACCTGCTCAACCGCGATGAAATATCTAATAATCACTTACTTATTGAACAATCTGTGTCGTAAATATAGTCAAATTTTTTTTAGACTTTGAGGAATTGCCTAAGTTTTATATTGCATGGTTTTCTTTTAACATTTTAATCGTGTTTCGATGTAATATCTAACTTTTAAGTAAACTTTGTCAACCTCCCCCTTAAGAGTGCGTGTATAAGAACCCATTTTTGATATTAATTTTTCTCGGATACTAGATTGTAAATCGATTCCAAATTTTATCAGGATATTCATTGCAGATTAACCATTGAATTTAAATAGTTTGAACTTTTTAATCTATGCATACCACTGACGAACCTCCTTAAAATGATGTCACATGAATTAACGCATCAATAGTTCTGTAATTCTTTCATTTCGATATTTGTCTCATTTCTCTTTGTTTTTCATCATTGAATGTTCTCGAAACGCTGACGATCGGTGTTCATATTTCTCCACAGTTATACAATGTAGTTAAATTATTGCCCCTCTGTTGGATGACGAATTAGCTTATCAGTATTGATATAGTTTTACTCAGCAACAAATAACCCTAAACATATTAAAAACCTAGATAACAAATCTTACTCAGCGACAAACAACCCTAAAACTACCCAAAAACATCCTTACTCATCCTATCCCAAACATCCCCACTCCTACTCTGCTTTGATCAGTAGCCCAATTACTCATACTGACTGGATATAAGGACCAGAAAAGATGTACAATGGGGGGATGCCGTATTGAGGGATTTTAATCGCGCCTCTTCTTCTCCCGGAGACCCCCACTACCGTATTTCGTCCACGCTTACGTTACTCTGATGCGCCTACCGGCTTCGTGACCACGTGACATCACGTGACTTGAACCTTCTTTATGCGCAAGCGCATGAAGAACGTTGTCGGTCGATGGCGATGGCGGGGGAAAGCTTCCTTGCTGCCAAGACGGCAGTCGCGACCAGGGGTCGGATATTTTATCCCTCGGCCGGAAAGTGGGGACGACGCGACCATGGTGGGGACCAATAGTTGGTGGGGGTATGCACTGATTTTCACGGTACCGCTGCGGAGAGCTTCGCGAACGCGCATGAGCACGCATGAGGGGAATAGTAGCGTTGATCGAAATACGGGCGAAAAACAGGGGAAGCGAGCGTCGAGGGATAAAAGATCCGACCCCTAGTCGCGACTCGTGTTAGCTTCGAGGAGGGAGACAGAAGGCTGACGGCATCTTCGGAGGTAAGTCTGGAAAAGCTCGACTCAGCAATTTCCTGGTGAATACATACACACATTTTAGTGATTCAGCGTCATTCGCCTCATTCAGCTCAATCCCTGATCGCAATTACGAACCCGATCTCGTCTTTGTGTACTGTTCGAAATCGTCTTGTGCCTCCCAGCCACGTTAAAAAAATATCAAGTTAATTAGCATTCTCATCCAGCTGCAGTCGGATACCGGCAATGATAGCATGAGTAAAAACATAAGACTGGCTGAAAAATTCTGCAGCGATTTCTAAAAATAACTCCCCTAAGAATTCCATTCCTGCGGCTTCTGGAGCTGATCCTAAAACACCAGTCATTGCAAGGCACGCGTCTCCTAAAGTGATCCGTGATGAGAAAATGGACGTGGTAAACATTTCGACCTCCATCCGTTTTAGCATTTCATCACGTGCTTTTGCCATAGAATTAGAGATATAGAGTGCGCGTTCAATGCTGAGCATTGTAGCACGAGATGCCAGACGAAGAGAGAGAAAGAGATAGTCGACTGGAGATCTGTCTCTCTCCCACACACCAATAGTGAGGGGGAAAAAGATAAGAGCGGCCATGCCGGCAACATTTGACTGCTACTGCATATGAAATTGCAGACTGTTGTGTGCAAAAAATATAGATTATTATATTTTATAAATGGACTAACTTCGCCACTACGCTGCCGCCGTCGTTGGAAACGCGTCATCCGTCTCCGTACTTGAACATGAGACATATATAGTTTTTTATTTTTTTCACATTGACGCACCAATCCTAAAAATCTNTCGATGTGGTTCTAGCTCTAATAGAGATCGAACGGGATTATTCATATTCTCAATTAGTTATTAATTAAGTAATTTCTATTGTAGTGAAAAAGTTATGAAATTATCTACAGTCATTGAAAGTATTATTCCATACATTTTAACATAATTATGGTATTTTTAATTTGGTGAAGACAATAAAAATCCAGCTTTCCATTAATGGAATGGAAACATTTACTAATTTCAATTAAATACTGATATTCATTAAAATATTACATGCCAATTACTTTTATTCTTACTTCAAATACAAAATATGGTGTACGCTAATGAAAATGAAGTAATGCAAGTGTGACAAAATTTGAGAATGATAAGTAATCTATTTCTGAAGTACTAATCTCGAATTAAGCATAAGGTTGATAATATTAGCGTTCTACGTTTACCTAGTACCTATCGTGCTGGAGGAAAAGCATCGGTACCGGTATCGGTGAGTCTGAACGTCGGTAGTCCGACGCCGAAGCAGTCATTCTGTAGGATTTCATGAACCTATATTGCCGGTACGGGCCCTCCTGTGCTCTTTTTTCGGGCCGCACTTTAACACAGGCGATACTACTCTTTAGTAATCTCTCCTCGGTGTCTCTAGTAAGATTCCTCCAATCTATATTAAGAATTTTGCCTACCTAAACCGAATAACTGATTTCTCTACGATGTGGAAGATGTCTCTTAACGCAGGGAAGACCGAGGCGATTGTGTTCTCCAGAAAATGAGAAGTACCCACGAATAAGTTGATCGTTCAGGGCCTTCCTGTAGAGGGGGCAAAAATTGTCACCTATCTAGGAGTCGTACTAGATATTAGATTATCCTGGCTTCCTGCAATTGCAGACCGTATACAGAAAACCATGAAGGTTGCCTGGGTGCTCAAACTCCATATAGCGCATTCATCAAATCTAAAGACTTGCATTAACCTGGCCATATATGGAATGTGTACCAGGTCGATCCTCACTTACGGCTCTTTAATATGGTGGGAGTCTATCTCTAACATTCGTAAAACTGAAATCGAATGAGTACAAAATAAAATATTTAAATCCATTTTAAGACAAGAACTGCAGAACTTTGCAGGAGGGCTGGCACTTCTTTCATTCAGGATTATATTAAACGGTTCATGTGAGGGTTCAGCACTGACGTTCCTGAGAACCTCATTCGTGACTTGACGAATTTTAATATTCACACAATCCCGTATAGGGTTAAAGTCAAATTTCTCCTACTCAGCAAGTTCAGCGAACTCACTTAATGTGCTTTTCCACTAACATGCTTGCAATTCTGCTGGTGACGGCCTACGACCAGCCTCCTCCCTTGCTCAACGCACGATGCCGGCCTGCTAACCGATTTGATTTTTTGCACTGACTGATTTTCTTTACTAATCTCGTTTATTTACTAAATCTTACATTTGTTTCATGACATTGACATGGTTTGATTACTACTACTATCCGTCTTTCCGATTCATTTACATTTAACCACTTCAACCCTGCCGCTTCTACGGTCATACCATACAACTTCTCCTTCTAGGCCTCGCGCCTTATCTCAGTACCTCACCCGGCTGAAGAAATCATATTAATTCTGCTTGTTGAAATCAGTGGCTTTTTGAAACTTTTCCACTTCCTTATCCATGTCAATCCCGAAATTCTCACTTGATGTTCCTAACAGCAGTCTTATTAATTTTCAAGTCTATCGGTAAGCTGGCTACAGGTGGCAGGCACGATACCTGAAGACGCCTCCACCTATTGACTAGGGTGACTAAACATCGCGGGTTCGAGTGGGGCCTACTTCAAGAATCATCACCATATTGGGGAAAGAAAAAAGCTTGAATACAAACAAATCTCGACTCGAACTCAGAACTCTGAACTGTCAGAACGAATAAAAAATTTAGTCAACGAGCAGATTTGAATGTGTCAGCGTTGTCGAATAGAGTTCAGATCATCTACCAACAGTTTTAAAAGCACAATACTTACTGTTAAAACAATTTTAATAAGTCATTGTTTAAATAGTTTAACACTAAAAACTCTTTAAGTTACTTTAGTAATATAAAATAAATCAGTGTTTGATTATCAGTGTTTATTTAAATTAATATTCATAGATACGTACATTTAGTACAGTTACAAGTGTGTATACCTAGTTTCAGCGTATTACTGGTTTATAGAATAATAATATACTACAATGCGCCCACCAAAAGATTCGATAGTGTGGAAATATTTTGAGAAAAGGTCGAATACAAAAATCATATGTCTCTTATGTGGAGGACAATATAAACTTTCATGGTATACTCCCAATTTGCACGAACATTTGATCCGCAAACATATGGTGAAACGTGAAGTCAATCGATATGTGCACGAAGTAGTTGAAGAGGTGTACAGCGATGAAGACGAGGAATGGGAGATATCTGAGACAACAGCAGAACAAATAACACCTGTTGTATCTACTTCTACTAAAAAGAAATCTAAAAAGAAATCTAAAAAGAAATCTAAAAAGAAAAGTAAAAAGGCACAGAAGCAGGCACATGATAAGGAATTGGAAACTGAGGCAACAGAACTGGGACAATCAAAGATTGACAGATTAAATTCTTTCTTATTAACTATGATTTGTGAAGACTTACAACCCTTAAGCATAGTCGACGACAAGGGATTCATTGAACTTCTTCGTGAACTTGAACCTCGGTATCAATTTCCAAGTCGAAATACCTTAAGACACACCATTTTGCCACAAGTATACAAGAGTGTTAAAGATTTAATTATGAAAAATCTACAGCAAATAGGTTACGTTTCCATCACCACAGATCTTTGGACAAATTTAAATAAGCAATCTTATCTAACAGTAACCAGCCATTATTCTTTACAAAATAAATCATATTCAAATGTTCTGGCCACTAAAGCTTTGTATGAAAATCCTACGAGCGAATATATAACAGATATACTGAGCATTATTTTATCAGAGTTTCAAATATACGAAAAAACTGTTGCAGTTGTAACAGATAATGCTGCATATATGAGAGATGCTGTACGTAATCTGGGATATTTACATTTACCATGTACAGCACTTACGTTAAACTTAATAGTACATGACTCGATTGATGCAGTTCCGGAAATAGTCAATACGATA
>NW_017176807.1:4449-4963 GCF_001652005.2 Ceratina calcarata | reverse complement strand
CTCTCTCTCTCTCTCTCTCTCTCTCTCTCTCTCTCTCTCTCTCTCTCACCGTCGTCTACACTGTCGCCATAAACGTGCTTCCTCCATTATTTAGTATATATTTTAAGGTTGTGGTTGCACTATACGAAATCTTTGCAAGTCTAACTCTCTACCATAAAAATATAAATCTAGATTTCTAGGTGAAAGAATTATGTAGCACATGTTTTATGTTTGTTTCTTTTTTGATAAGCTATCGAATGGCGTAAACGGCGTTTCATTCGGCTCAATGGCACATTTGACCCCCTTATCCAGCTAGGCTCTTTATGAATTCAATCCACTTTCGTCTTGTTGATACATTTTTGGGAAATCTACGTAAATAATATTAATTATTATATGTTAACTATTACATTCTTAACTATGAATATAATAGTACATGTGAAAACTAAGCTTGTGAAATGAGTTTGCTTTTGCTTTACATATGATGCATCTCTTTGGCGTTTTCAATATTTAATCTCCACTTCCGTACATCACGATA
>NW_017176807.1:0-3321 GCF_001652005.2 Ceratina calcarata | reverse complement strand
TAATTATATACTACAATGTACTCACAAAAACGTTCGATAGTGTGGAAATATTTTGAGCGAAAGACGCCAAGATTTGCCATATGTCTCTTATGTCAAAGAGAATATAAAGAGTCAAAAAACACAACCAATTTTCTTGGACATTTGAATCGGAAACATTCGACGGTACTTGAAGTAAATCGACGAGGGCGCGAAAAAGTTGAAGCGATGGACATCGATGGAGTCGTGGAGCCTGTGGTACCTGAGACATTAACACAACAAATAATACCTGTTGCATCTACTCCTACTGAAAATACAACTAAAAATAGTGATTTATTAGATGTAGAAGACAAAACGCAGGTACATGATAGGGAATTGAAAACTGAGGCAACAGAACTGCAACAATCAAAGATTATCAAATTACATAATTTTGTAGTAACTATGATTTGTCAAGACTTACAACCCTTAAGCATAGTCGACGACAAGGGATTCATTGAACTTCTTCGTGAACTTGAACCTCGGTATCAATTTCCAAGTCGAAATACCTTAAGACACACCATTTTGCCACAAGTATACAAGAGTGTTAAAGATTTAATTATGAAAAATCTACAGCAAATAGGTTACGTTTCCATCACCACAGATCTTTGGACAAATTTAGATAAGCAATCTTATCTAACAGTAACCAGCCATTATTCTTTACAAAATAAATCATATTCAAATGTTCTGGCCACTAAAGCTTTGTATGAAAATCCTACGAGCGAATATATAACAGATATACTGAGCATTATTTTATCAGAGTTTCAAATATACGAAAAAACTGTTGCAGTTGTAACAGATAATGCTGCATATATGAGAGATGCTGTACGTAATCTGGGATATTTACATTTACCATGTACAGCACTTACGTTAAACTTAATAGTACATGACTCGATTGATGCAGTTCCGGAAATAGTCAATACGATAAAAGCATGTCGTTCTTTAATCAGCTATTTTAAAACTGATATGTCTGCCGACACATTGACAGAATTTGGGTTGCAAACATTAAAATTAAAACTGAACTTACCAACCATATGGCATTCTTCTGTTACAATGCTAGAAGGGTTAATCAGTCTGAAGGTTCCTATATCTGCAGCTCTAGAATCATCTACATCTGTAGACATATCTGAACAACAATGGGAAATTATGGAGGATATCGTATTAGTATTAAAACCATTAACAGATGTAACTATGGAATTAAATGCAGATGGATATTCTATAGCTTCGAAAATAATACCATTTGTAGGAGAAATTGAAAATGCAATTCAGAGTATTGAACCTAAAACGGAACCTGGACTTGCTTTGAAAACTAATATAAGAGACAATATTGAACACAGATTTATTGATGCAAAAGAAAATAAAATTACAACAATGGCGTCAATAATAGATCCCAGATTTAAAACAGCCGCTTTCGAAGATCAAATGAATGCAGAAATATCAGTCGCAGATTTGGAAGCGGATGTTCAAAGTATGTTGAGAATGCAACATAATGCAGAATCAACAAATCAAGAAGGGAAAATAGAAAGTGAGGAAGGAGCAGGCTTCTGGAAGTTTCATCTGAAGAAAATTTCTCATCTAACGAGAAGTTATGTCGAGTCTTCGGAAAACGCCGCAAATATAGTCAAGCGATATCTGCAACTGCCCTACGAAAGTATCGATAGTGACCCAATCAAGTTCTGGGATACACATGGGGATAAAATGCCAGAATTGAAAAAAATAAGTCAGAAATACTTAACTATCCCGGCAACGTCTGTTCCATCCGAAAGGATATTTTCAAAAGCTGGACGGATCATGTCTGCAAAGAGAAGTCAATTGGCAGAGACGGATTTAGATACACTTNGAATTCATCTGCGTTCCCATGCTCCTCGGATTTGCGAAACTTAATATCAAAATGAAACGCTTGTAAATATACTATATACAGGGTATTCCACCTAACTTGACCACCTTAAATATATCGCTTATTTTTTGTGATAGAAAAAATGTCTGTGAAAAATGTTTGTGATGAAAATGAAACGTCAAACGAAAAAAATTTTCTTTTTTATCCAATCATTCTTATTCTGCAGACTCATGACTCATTCCATGTTCCACTGTACCATTCGCCTGTCTATACTCTGTATATGTATGAAAATTGTGCTATGAAAATATCATATAAGTAATGTGTTATTTAACTATTATTACAGACATCCTGCAATGCTGATAAAGGGACGCAGGTCGCCATGCCGTGTACATGTGCATCAACGGAGAGCCCGCATGACGCATGGGCAAAAGCTGCGCTACGGGAAAATGCAGCAAATATGAAGAAAAAATATCAATATCAAATAAAACTGTTAAAACAGAGCAATACGAAAGCAAAGACACAAATTACCAATTTACGTACTCTGGTGGAGATACTTCGAAAGAGAATTTGCTGGAAGGTAAGCACATTGAATCTTTACAAAGAATACTAAATTTACCTAACAAACTTTTGCAACGCAGGATAAGAAAGAGTAAAAAATACTTGTCGAACGAATTTACTCACCACAACTGAGATTATTTCTATTTACGTTGCATTATTACTCGCCAATGGCGTATGCCTATGTTAGACAGAAATTTAATTTAAATCTCCCCATCGAAAGACTATTTACAAATTGTATCGGTCTTTCAATGGGGAATTAGGTTTTGAGTCCATTAGATACATTATTGAGTATATAGAAGTTGTAAAAGATGTGTATGCAATCACAGTTCTATATTATTATTATTTATATTTTAGGAGGGTTCCGAACCACCAGATTTTGACGCTCAAAGACTGAACACATGAAAATTTATTTTTAATGCTGATGCTAGACGCTCGACGACTTACGTGACTGCGGGGAAATCCTACCTTCAGCAACCTTACAAGTTGGGCACTCAGACAAACTTTATGTGATTTAAAAAATTAGCAATGTAATTGCTTCTTCCCTTATTTTCTTTCGGCAGATTTGTTAATATATACTCAATTATATTTTCTCGCATTTCATTAATGCGTCCAATGACATCTGGACTTGTGATATGAAAATCCATTCATTCTGTTAGTAACTTACATTTTACTGAATTCTAAAAATTAAAATAACTTTTCCATGAATGTGCAGTTACTAACATTATTGGAAAAGGTAATAAGAAATATTGGTTTAACGATATTTTATGTTGTAAGTTATATATTAATCATTTATTACTCTATTAATTGATAACTATTATTTCTGTAATAATAAGTACATTGTATAAAAAGATTGTGAAACGAAATGCGTTGTTACTTGACAAATTTTTATACATAAAGAAATGACAGGCTAAAGC
>NW_017176806.1:35315-40600 GCF_001652005.2 Ceratina calcarata | reverse complement strand
TATATGAATTGTCATGAATAAATATGAAAGCCTTCATGTACGCATATTTAAAGACCTGTTAATCATCTCAATTAACTGCGCCAGTTCTACTAACAAGTAGACGTCGAAAACGGCGATGGAACTAAAAGTTTATAACAGAAAATAATGCAACTTCGTAACAGGTACAGAGTGCACGCGTAACAAAACAAAGTTTCGACGTTTTCATTTTTACGAAGCAAAGCTTAAACGTTGAGTGGCCCAAAAAGCTTTTAATGCAAAAACGACATGTTTGATATTTTCGTTGCACACACACTCGAATTCAATTTAATCGATTTATTGTCATACCGCGCGTGGTTGCGAAGTTTGTTTCCTCTGCCTTTTGCATTCAACGAATTTAAACATGTTGAAAAATGGATCGAGTGAAATGATATTATTTACCGTACGATGTTACATCGGTTTGATGCGTAATTATCCGCCGTTCATGTATGCCAATTTTTTGTTAGTGAAAATTGGCGTTTTGTTCATTTTCTTTTTAAAAAAGTATTCTCCTATATATACTTAAAATGGGTGTACCTTCTGTGTCTCCTCAAAATATGAGCATGTATTATAAGGAATAACAACGCCGAGAAAGGCCAGAAGTACATTTGTATTTATAGGCCATCCGAATAAGAGCTACTCGTTGTTGCGGGAATTTAGAAGAGCGCATCTATCTGTAAACACGTCGAGACAATCCAGAAAGGATTCGATATATTTAAGCATGATTAAATTCAATATATGTATATATCGCAAAGGAATGATGAAATATAACGATTCTTTGAACCCTCTGTGGATCACAAAGGATTAGTTTTCTCTGTAAATATAATATCGGCTACACATCAAGTTTGCTATAAAAACAATTGATCTCTATACTGTTAGCTCAACCTGAATAGAATGATTTTGCCTATTAATATTAATCCAGTAAATTTGCAACTAGTAAGCTGAATGAATCATTAGTAATCGATTCATTATTATATGAGGCTATTAATAGTTTCACATCGCAAAGCACACAGATTTGACGACATCAAAATTATTATTCTAAATTTTCAGATTATCAATTGAATATAAGTTAAAAGTAAATCGAAATTAAAAATGCTTTATATAATAATCTTTCTGTATAATTTAACTGTATGAAATTGAATTTATGATAACTTAAAAATTGGTATCCTTTCTAAATCGATGGACGGGTTGCCTTACAAAAGTATAGTGGAATGGGACCACTTTGTACGATAGGAAAGCATTCAATATCTTGAACCTACATTTCCATCCACAAAGGATCACGCTATGCGTTTGACGGGAATCGCAAGGCTATTATGTATTGTGTTTCGTTATCGAAAATGGAGTAAGAAATCAACGTCTAACTTTCTATCGTACGAATCCTTTTAATTTAATAAGACGTTGGAGAGAACTTTATCATCCGTTAGAATGATAAAAGGAGATCTCCCTGTTTACAGGAAGCTATTGCAGTATTTAAGAGAGAAGTACTTGAGATTATTGTTAATACAAATTCCTATCTAAATTTGTATAAATATATCGTCGATGAAATGATTAAATAGTAAAAAGAAAGTCGATATAATTGAAGAAATGTTAATTAATAATTCTTGAGACGTTCCCAATTATCTGGAAGCACTCCTGTTTCGCCTACGCGTTGCTTTTATTGATCTCGACAATTAATTTCGAATCGAACGCGACGAGACGTTCAGCTTCCTTCCCGAGAACAACAAGAGGACGAATTCCTCGGGGCATACAAGAAGTCGAGGCACCTCGTTCGGATCATTACGAGATAAACTAATATGTGCCAGGCCATTATGAGCGTCGTGCTTGAAATTCCACGCCGCTTCCATTATCATTCTTCATTCGACTTTTTTTCCTCAACCGAAAGACATCGAATCCTGCGCGTGTCCTTGCCTTCCATTCCAATTCCCTTCTTACAAAATCAACGTGAAACTTTCCGCAGACTATTAAGCAATCATTCTGTCTATTTATGTAACAGAAATCTGAATTTCTTCGGGTTTGAAATTGTAACAATTTTTTTGAATAAGATAATTATTTCAAAGCAAAGTAGAAGAAAATGTTCACTCAGAAATGAGAAAAGACTTTAAATTAGATTGGAATAACTATTGTTTCAATTATCCTAAGTAAACGAAATTTATATATTCTCTTTTGTGCTAATTCTACTATAAGAATATATGTGCATATACGTTCTAATTATTTTAAATTATATACTTGCCTGTAGTTACAATTCCAACTACAACTACATACAAGGTGTCTAAAGTAATGCAAATTTTTATATTCTGTATCTTCTACGGTTGCGGAGTAATCAGACTGTGTTGCTTCAGCACATCTCGTATACACAAGTTTTTAGCATTTGTTCCATTTTAATATAAAATCAACATATGATTCGAAGATCCATAAAACTCGCAACGAAACGGTACGAGCCTTCTCACTGAATTGCTTCAGTTTCCTCTAAATTTCTCCGCAAATTTCACAGCGGTGCAGTTTTATATCGATTCGAAGCTTTCCGGGTAGAATCCCTCGCCTGAGTATCGAAATTTTTATCGACACGCCGGAATACCTCGGCAGAGAGAGAGCAATCGCGAGGGGAAAATGCCCCCGGTGAATATTCGTCTCGCTTCTTGAATCTCGTGGATACGACGTATGTTTCGGCAAATATTCGGGGCTGAACTAGTTCTACTGGCTGTGAATTAAACGAAGAACTCAAAGCACCGAGAACTGGTGCATAATACTAAGAAAAACCAAATGCAGAAAATATAAAATAGACTGCAAACGCTTATTCTGATGATTCTATTTAAAATTAGCATTTAATATACTTGTGTTACAGCAAACGTTCATTCTATCTTCAATTCCGACGCGATGTCAAATTAGCATTATATTAAATTTCTACTTTAATAAAACTATATTGATCTTTCATTTTAACCCTTACTGTGTAAATACATTTTCGGAAACCTAATTATATAAAGGTGGGTCGCATATTCCGAAGGAGATTTTACCTGGACACGAACGACCGATCTTTACATAGTGAGGGTTAAATAGAATCATGTTACACGCAGTTTTCAAATAGAGTCACACTGCAAACACTTAAAAATAAAATTAAACAGAGTTAGTAAAATAGACTCCTAAATTTTCCTTACCTACCATTTTACAATTATCCTTTTTTATATTACATTGTACAAAGCCAATAGCTATTAGTTAATATGTATTAGTTATTAATATATATTTTTAATATATATCAGTTATTAATACGTATTTTGTATATAATAACGTATATTTTGTTACGAAGAATCTCGTCAGCGTAATGACGAGTAAGGAAAAGAAGTGCGCTTCGTAGATAAACAAGTTTTCATTCAATTCTCAGAATGAATCCCACCAGAGTGGTTTTCATTTCTCTGGCTGATGGAAAAATCATCGCGTTGGCTCAGATCAAAAGTTTCCTTCATCCACGGTGCGTGGCATTTTCCGCCCCTCGGATCAATGTCTTTCTATCACTGGACCCAATCTACTTATCTGAAGGTTAACAGGGCGTAGAAGCGAAATCTTATAACCGGAGACATGGCACGGAAAAGATTATGTTATTAATGCACCAGGGGTGCGCAATGAAATTGCATGGTGGAACAACGGTAGTCGAGTTCGATGTCTAATCACGTAAATCCTGTTCCAACCGTAGCGAAGGGACACGAATTCCACGGAGTGACATTTAAATCCGAGTACTTTAAAATGGAAATCTTAAAAATCTGCCGGGAAATTCTGACTATCGAAAAACGAGGGAAAAATTGATGTCGTTTTTAGAATTAGAAGGTGTGAAACTAAAGTGTAGAGCGTAAAGATGTAAACTAAAAGAGACAGTACTTTAGAGAAAAAATAATAAGTTTATTCAAATAGATAAAGAGTAATAATTAAATGCCTTTAAAATTTTTTTTTAATTGTGAACATTGAAGAAGAAGAATAAAAAGCAGACAGAGGAATATTCAAAATGGACGTAAAATTTGACTGTACCTAATAGAAGGTAATAACTTATTTAAGGAGGTAAAGTTCAAAAGAGAAAATTGCTAGACATGGATATCCTTCCAATACATTTAATACATTGTAATACGGTTTAATCATACATAAGTAGAATTTAAAATATCTGTCTTATGTAAGTCATTCCATTATTTAATTGAATTTCGACTTGGAGATAAGACTGAGGAAGGCAAATAATCTATAAAAGTAAATGGAATAACGGTTGTTATAAAAGAGAAAGAAGTAGCCACCTATACTTTCACGATAAAATTCTATTAAAACCGACCAGAAAAAGGTAGAGTAACGAAAACGTCAAAGACCTGGCAATAGAAGGGATTTTTAATCCTTTTAACGTGAAAGAGGAAGGCTTATATCTGTTCTCAATCGATGTTTCCTGAGATCAATCATGATAAATTACGTTTCGAAGATCGACGTACCGAACCAACCTTATACACAGAGATTACGAAATTCACAAAAGGAAGACAAATCTTTTTCATTTTCTTTTTACAAAAGATGAATCGATCAATTGAAAAGTAACATAGTTTTAACGTCCTATTTTACTGGATATAGAGATGGAATCTGTGAAGATTGTTCTAACTGATTTAATATTGTTAAACAAAATTGCAAATTGCAAACTTTAAATTGTGTCGACGAGAGTTTCATAATTAATAACTACTATTTCGCAATATTTATAGACATTAGATACAAGAATTAAAGTACAGTTATCTGGTATCTTATTCAGAACAGGGCGGTAACCAATCTGCCTACTAAAGGGGGTAGTAAAAATAAAAAATGACCTGTATCCTTCTAACGATAAGATCACCATTCATCAGTTTAGATCGTTGAACGTGACACTATCAGTAAAATATGATTCATAAATAAAAATGTTTGAATCCTAAACTGAACATACATCATCTTATATATTTGCCTTCTGAACATGAATTTTCTGATTGAGAAATATCTTCAATAATATTTCATCCTATAATGTTCTACGTCACACGTATGTAAGAGGTATCATACAATACAATTAAATATTAATGAAATAATATTAGAAGTTATTTTAGACATATGCTTGAAACTTATAATCTAGAAATATAATACTCTTCATTTATGTTTAAACTTTCCCAAAAAATTTCTAATTCGTATACTTTTAAACTATCAGTAATAATAGCAAGATTTTTCGTGAACTATCAGCAATGTGTTTATAAAAGACCATAAAATTCCTTGTTAAATTTAAATATTCTGTTCATATA
>NW_017176806.1:33373-34820 GCF_001652005.2 Ceratina calcarata | reverse complement strand
CAGTTATTAATACGTATTTTGTATATAATAACGTATATTTTGTTACGAAGAATCTCGTCAGCGTAATGACGAGTAAGGAAAAGAAGTGCGCTTCGTAGATAAACAAGTTTTCATTCAATTCTCAGAATGAATCCCACCAGAGTGGTTTTCATTTCTCTGGCTGATGGAAAAATCATCGCGTTGGCTCAGATCAAAAGTTTCCTTCATCCACGGTGCGTGGCATTTTCCGCCCCTCGGATCAATGTCTTTCTATCACTGGACCCAATCTACTTATCTGAAGGTTAACAGGGCGTAGAAGCGAAATCTTATAACCGGAGACATGGCACGGAAAAGATTATGTTATTAATGCACCAGGGGTGCGCAATGAAATTGCATGGTGGAACAACGGTAGTCGAGTTCGATGTCTAATCACGTAAATCCTGTTCCAACCGTAGCGAAGGGACACGAATTCCACGGAGTGACATTTAAATCCGAGTACTTTAAAATGGAAATCTTAAAAATCTGCCGGGAAATTCTGACTATCGAAAAACGAGGGAAAAATTGATGTCGTTTTTAGAATTAGAAGGTGTGAAACTAAAGTGTAGAGCGTAAAGATGTAAACTAAAAGAGACAGTACTTTAGAGAAAAAATAATAAGTTTATTCAAATAGATAAAGAGTAATAATTAAATGCCTTTAAAATTTTTTTTTAATTGTGAACATTGAAGAAGAAGAATAAAAAGCAGACAGAGGAATATTCAAAATGGACGTAAAATTTGACTGTACCTAATAGAAGGTAATAACTTATTTAAGGAGGTAAAGTTCAAAAGAGAAAATTGCTAGACATGGATATCCTTCCAATACATTTAATACATTGTAATACGGTTTAATCATACATAAGTAGAATTTAAAATATCTGTCTTATGTAAGTCATTCCATTATTTAATTGAATTTCGACTTGGAGATAAGACTGAGGAAGGCAAATAATCTATAAAAGTAAATGGAATAACGGTTGTTATAAAAGAGAAAGAAGTAGCCACCTATACTTTCACGATAAAATTCTATTAAAACCGACCAGAAAAAGGTAGAGTAACGAAAACGTCAAAGACCTGGCAATAGAAGGGATTTTTAATCCTTTTAACGTGAAAGAGGAAGGCTTATATCTGTTCTCAATCGATGTTTCCTGAGATCAATCATGATAAATTACGTTTCGAAGATCGACGTACCGAACCAACCTTATACACAGAGATTACGAAATTCACAAAAGGAAGACAAATCTTTTTCATTTTCTTTTTACAAAAGATGAATCGATCAATTGAAAAGTAACATAGTTTTAACGTCCTATTTTACTGGATATAGAGATGGAATCTGTGAAGATTGTTCTAACTGATTTAATATTGTTAAACAAAATTGCAAATTGCAAACTTTAAATTGTGTCGACGAGAGTTTCATAATTAATAACTACTATTT
>NW_017176806.1:26634-31982 GCF_001652005.2 Ceratina calcarata | reverse complement strand
GTTCATATATATATATATACTCCACGTCGAGACACCGAACGATGCTTTGTCGCCATTGTAATACTTTGCGACTGCTTGGCGGCAGCCCAAACGCCGACTGTTACTACTTGTTGCGGCCGTCCGACGCTCCACTACGTAAACCATAGCCTCTCTTTTATCGATGTCTCCGTGCTCATCCACGGGACAAATGGGACGCCCCACAGTTCCCGAGATTACCCTGTCCCCTTATCACCTTTTTTCGACAGGAAATGTATACTACCGCTCAATAGATTGAACGCATTTACTGCATTTTAATCCCACGCTTTCCACAGTTATTTGAACTAACACACTCCAGTTAGATTGAATATGAAAATATTTTATGCGAAACTTGATGTTTCAGAGATTATTGGATAATTAGAGATACGTGATATCGAAGCAAAATACAACCCGAAACCGCATGGTTTGAATTATGTATAATATTTAAAAAATTTTATTGTGGTAGAAAATAGTACAGGGAAACAAGTTGAATAATCATTCTAATTTCTCGGATTTTTACAATTCCTAGCCAGCCTTAACCAGTCGTTGCCTCGTTAAGAAAATTCGATAATTTATGTTGCCGCTAATTAAGAACAGCTATATACATTCGAGCGGTAATGAAAGCACCTATTAATATCGTATTACCCTGATCCTCTTTCTTAAAGGAATCAATTCATCTCATCCTATCATATTAGATCCAGTCTGTTAATAATCTGACCTCAAAAGGTAAGAACTAAATCAATAAACGAATTTCTCCTTTAAAAATAAATATTTCCTAGAATTACTTATAATACTTCAATTCACATATAATGAATTATATTCCATCTATTTATTGATTATAAAGTTTACCAGATGTATGAGAATACATTTAACTTTTAAATGTCAAATATTTTCATTTTAACGTGAGCCAAGATGTCTTTTATGAGCGCGTTTTAAAAATTTCTCTCGTCCCAGATAATTTTATGCCATTTACTCATTAAACGTAGAAGCACTCTACATGTATGTGCAGTAAATTGCATCCGTTTCTTCCTTTACACGGAGATATGAAAAATATGTACATACATAATTTTTAAGAAATTATATCTTAGCGTACGCTCAATGTTTCTTGACATAATGCTCTTATAGGCATTTCATCAGTTTTACTCGCATATACGCGTATTATAAATTTAAGTGTTTTCATCATCCATATCATACAGTAATTTATAGCCACCAAAGTCCTTTATGACCATTAAGTTTATAATGTCTGTTGCACTTTACCGAGCAATAAAACGACATATTCTAGTCGTTTACTCGACCACCCTCAGAATTATAATTTCATTGAAACGAGAGGTCTTTGCAATCGTTCCACGATAGGCTCCAATTTATTGAATTGATTTTATTCAGCTAGTAAAAGTTGAATGAGCCATAAAATCTCTGCCAAAAGTTTAAGACATGTAATTAAAAGCTGTGTTCAATATTTGAAGTGATAAGCTTCAGGAAAAATGATATTTACAGAGGAGTAAGATTTATAAAATTGTTCGATCTGTTTTTCTCAAACATAAGGAATTTTTAATGCATAATTTGTCATTGTTTTTATGTAAAAGCTCATATAAACTTAAACATTCAAGGATCCTAATATAATAATAATATTTATCATCAATGCAGTATGTTACTGATATAAAATACAGAATTATTTTCCTATACCGGAAACAATCAGATCTTTTGATATTGAAACCAAAAAGGATTTGCAACTTTTTCAATACGTCCAAAAAATCGATTCGACGGGATCGAAAAGATGGGCTGTGAAGCCCGGAACATGATACATGGATCGGGTCTGACATTTACGCACTTTTCTCGCTTGTATGTACATATGTACCCGTGTCGATCGTAAAATTCAGAATAGGAAAATAGAATAAAACGTTCGAAACGAACAACGTCTCTGATACAGAAATGTCGCGTAGCGTATTATATAGCAAACCTATAAAACCTGTTTAAAAGGAGAAATAAAAACGTCCTATTTTACTCACATTATATTGAATATTCTTCGTATCGCAGGAAATAAAAAATGAAACTTATAACTTACTAAATTATATTGCAAATTATGACAGTGATAGCAACAACAATTATAATATTTTCGTCTTCCTTTTTGTCACTAATAGAATACCTAATAAGTAAACATCCCTCTCCCCACTGGAATTTCAATTTTGTAGAACTCCCATAACTATTCAACTATATTTTACTCAATGGTATGAATTTCTCATTAGAAATATTTAGATGTAAAATGAAAGATGAAATAAAAAATAATGTCAAAAATGTTATTGATGAAATCTTTAATAGAATTAATCTATTAAATTGTTTATAATTGAGTACTTTATTTAAAAAGCATTATTTTATATAATTTTTTTTTTTAATTTATTGTATATAATTTAGTTTCCAATATTTATTATGAAGTCACGTAATATAATTCTGTAATTAATATGTGTACCTTTAGAGATGGCAGCTAATGACTTTATTGTTGACACGACCATCTAAAATAAAGCTGTTAGTAATAAAAAATAATACCGTAGCACGTGTCAGTTATTATATGTATTTATAATAAATCCAGCAAAATGAAAAATCATTTTATCTCCCTACTACCGAAGTCCTATACTTTCGATCGTAAAACCCAAGATGAAACTAAACATAGTAAACTTCCTTTATAATTCTTTTTACTACTTTAGCCCAGTTATATATTTTTCAAATTAACGATAAGTTCATTTTACGATTTTCTTATACATACTTAAAATATCCAAATATATATCTTCTCAGATAAGCATGGTTAGTATTTCATCAAATCCTGAGATAAAAGATGCAGTGTTGTTCTAATTACAAGTAATGAAAATATAATACGAAACAGTTTTAAAAGCTGTATTCGTAGCTGGGCATAAAATACTTGACCAAATTACTATGACATTAACATAATTACTAAATTATTTCACTTTAATTCCAGTTACGTTTATTTACATTCATTTCCTAACTCTCCTTCTCATTTTTCATGAGATATTTAAGTAAAATTGAAACTGTAATGTACATTTCTGAGAAAAATATTTTTTATGTTAATTTACTTGTTTTTTATTACTTATTTAAATATAAAAGCACATTAATAGGGTCAGGTTCACTAATAGGAACTAGTAGTCTGTACACAAGTACGAACGCGCTCGTATACACGTAGCTGGTCCCTCCGGAAATATTCAGAAGGATTCGTTCTACTGACCCGGCACGGCGGCGGCGGCCAGCTGCTCTAGTTAAACGGAAGGAAACGGATCGGCGCGGCGATATATGCGGTTTAATCAATACGCCGGGATTATGAGCCGCGGAACGACCGGTCGAAGCCTGCCGGTCCGGAGGAAAAGGGTTCTCGAAGAAGTGCACTTGGCCGGCGTGCTAGAGAAATTACTTTTGTCGAGATTACCCCTCGAGTCATTTAATCTCTCCTTTGAACGCGAGTTAACCTGCTAACACAAATGGCTCGTCATAAGGGGCAAACGATCGCTTTATCATCCTGTAAAAATTCCTAGCCACAGGTCCGCAGCCAATCGAAACGCACGTCCGATCAAGTTTCCGTTACGGGCTTTTAAACTTCTAATAGTGGAACATAAGATAATTTTGTTCCTCCGTAATGAAAAGAAAAAATTGTCAAGTAATTGTTACGATATCGATGTGACCTAAAAGAAAAAATAGTGAACCCTATGGAAATTGTCGACAGATTTAAATGTACAATTACAGCCTCTTGACAAGTTTGAAAATCTCATTTCTTCAATAAATAATTGTGAACCACGCAACGGAAGTCAGTTTAAATTTAATGAATATATCTAAAAAGTTTCTTGTTAGTGCATGGAACATAATTTATATAATATAAGTCTACGAAACTTCTGTCTCGGTGCTTTTATACATTTCACATTGTTTTAAACTTTTGCTTGCAATAAGCATCATGTATTTGAAGATATGAGCTAAAAATTAATCAGATATAATATTCACGAATATGCTATCAGATTGCACGCGATAATCGCATATTACAGAACGAAACGTGAAGCACGTATTAATTTAATAATCTCCGTCGAGTGCAATCGTAACTGACTTTAACAAGTGAACCTGAATAGAGGAACGTCGATAATAAGAATGAATATGACCGTGACCTAGAGGAGCTGGAGGTAAAATAAATATGTAGAAGAAGGAAAAGAAGAAAATGATATTAATATTAAACAGGATAAGAACGTCTCTTAATTGAAATGAATAATGTATTTCGTGTCTCCATTGATTCGGTATAATCATGGTAATATCTGGGATGTGAATGGTTAATCAGCGGAATCGAATGTAAAAGCTCGTAGGCGCGGCTCTCCTTTCCCTGTATAATCGTTCCGATGGTGATCCGACGAGCCAGCGCAGCGTGGAGATCGGATCGAAAGAAATATTTAAATACCCCGTGAGAATTGGAAACGGTTCGAGTGGTAATTCCCGGATTTCTGGTCGTATTAACGGATCGTCAAAGCACACCTTGCCTATAGAACGGTGTTCTGAGAAGCTTTTGTGGCCGGCGGGATCAATCGATCGACTCGATTAAAACCTGTCAACTCGAGCCACGCGGGCAAACTGGAATCACGTAATCAAACCCGGGAACGAATTCAAAGGCGGGCGCTGTTCCTCGCAATTTGCTACCCGCCACAAAGTTCATGAAATTCTCACGAAGGAACGGGGAGTGAAAATTTGCAATTACGATGCGGGAGAACGCAGACCGAGGGTGTACGCACGAAAGGGAGAGCGTGGCAAACGAGGAGTTTGTCTTCTCGGTACAGAAACAATAAAATATGGTTTTTCCCTTCGTCAAGTTGCGCAATTCATCGTCAATGAGATTCGTTGAATGGACGAAGCTGTTTCCGAGGGATCAGAGTACTCGAGTACAAAGAAAAAACGAAACTGTGAGTACGTCCTTGCATACTCTCCTGTGTTCCAATATTTGGATGTACTGAAAAAACATTAAAGTGTAGCCACAGTTTTAAATCGTTTGAAGTGCAATTTGATGCTATATAAATTTAATTGCTTCTTCACTCTATTAAACTTCCTTAACAATTTAACTGTTTTTGCAAATTTCACATTTACGTGCATATAACAATTTTTGGAAGGAACAAGTTGCGTAATAGTTTGAGTAATTCCATTTATTGACATGGTCAGTTGTTGAAAAAGTTTCGATTTAGAGCTTCGTTCGATAATCTCTACTAAAAAATGAAATTTTTTTTATAATTACATGGATGTACATTTCAATTCTCGTGCTTTCAATCGCTATGCTTAATCAAAAATATAATACAAAGTAAATTATA
>NW_017176806.1:23757-26570 GCF_001652005.2 Ceratina calcarata | reverse complement strand
CATGTAATCGAGTTTCGAAAAGAGTTAACTTGATTAAAAGTTTAATTATTTTCTACAGAAGAAGGCAGCATATCTATTTAATACAAACCATTGGAAGAAAATTAAAACAAAAGCAAATATGTGAAGCAGATATTTAATATGGAGAATGGAATGTCTGTATGAAATACGTCAACGTGCATAATTAAATAAAAAAATGTAATTTCCGAGAAACGATGGGAATTCGTTGAGAAAACGAATACTATGCATAAAACGAACCGAGAAGGTTCGTGAAGCATTAATACTAAGGAATTTTCGGTGACCGTGTTAATCTTGATCTAACACTTTCCGCCCATTCCTTCACCTATTTCAACTCGATCTGATTCGAGACACGCCCTTATAACGCGAGCTTGTTGCACGCTAGACCATTTAATACAATTCTCTTCACGATATTCCGTTCTCTCTTTCTCTACGCGCGTCAAATGGGTCGAGCACAGGCCAAATATTTGTTTGACAATTTCAGGAGTCAACAATTATAACGTCTATATTTATCAGCGCGAAAGATAGAGAGAGGGAAAAGTACAAAGGGGAAACAGGTTACCCTCAGAAAACGGGAACGGCTCGTAATCTTGGATTTAACGGGGTAGGCTCAGATAGTGGCGCGATAATACAGAATTTAAATGTTATCCACTAAATTGACAAAAATTATGGGTTTCTGTTTTATAAAATCTTATACATATATATATTCTACGTCAGTATTTTCCAAGGAATCGAGACAAAATTCGTGTTAATGTTTAGTTTCAAGTATGTTCCAGCTCTGGTTATTTCTTCATATTTTTAGCTAGTAGGTAACATTGACATTCTGCCTTACTGTGCCGCTATCGGAATCTACCCCCTATAATGTATTTGATAAATTGTTTTCGTCCCGACATCGTGACGCAATCTGAGAAAACGAATTAATTAAATAGCATAATAAATTAAGGTCTCGTAAAGAGAAGTAGTTCATTATTATTTACGTCTAAACCAGAAGGAATCACGTGCCATGAATGTAGAAATGAAAAGCAGAACGTTTCTGATTTCGTAGATTCGAAAATGTATCGATTATAAGAGAAAATGATAGGACTGAGATATAACACCTTCGTGAGTAATTATTATCATCTTCTGGATTCTGTAATCTATTTAATGGTTGTCACTCTTGAATCGGGCTGAATGAAGGTTGTCAATATACAGGAATAATATTAAATTCCAGCAGCCGGTTTCTATGGACAAATTAGTTTTCAGGAATAAATTGAGAACGTAAACTGGCGAATCGATTATTAATGAATTTTCAATTCCGCCTGCGTATAATTTCCGAGTTATCAGTACCGGTAACAATATTGTCGATAATTTACAGCACGCATGCTCTATTGGGCATACATATTCGGGTAATAGCGTTAGTGGAAGAACTCCGCGTCGTATATGTGTGTACATGTGTGTGCGTGGAAAAGGAAACTTCCTGTTGTACGAATATAGGTTTCCAGCTGCACACAAAGGGTTCGATATCATCGTCAAAGTATTGACTCTGGACACAAATTCCTTTTTTCTATATTTTTGTATATAAATGTATATGTGCTTTTGTATGTATGTATGTATCTACGTATATAGTCTTTTTTCTCTTTTGACAGTATCAGTCAGCGAACCAAATATTGGTTTTTTGTTTAATGGAAAAACGATGAATTGGCTGCGAGTATATGTATATTCTAACTACGTGGATACGAGCCTTTCGGACTAATTTGCCCCCGAGAAAAAAGTAGAATGGTCTACAACAGATTCCACGTCCAAATTAAAAAATTGAAATGAAACTGAACGAACATTGAAATGTAAGAATAGAATAAAATAATGAAACTATTACATTTAGTCTGATTGATTATTAAGGTAAATGTCTCAATTTCTACTCTTTTCCAATTTTACTTCTTGTTACTTAAATAAGGTTCGCATCGACTTAATAATTCGAGCCGTAGGACGAGTCTATTTTAATTAAAACCATCAAGATTAGCTCCTCTCAATGTTTCATCTAGCTAGACGCACACGTACGATCTTTATCCTCGTGTAATCTAAAATTTAATGCAAGTATATGAACGTTGAAGTTGAATTAAAATCAAAACATTCGTCGAGTGTCGTTTACGTTAATCAGTAATCCAAGCGAGTTTGAAAACTTCTATAACTCTATAGATTCTGTATATAGATCCAACCTTTAAGAGAACTTTTTTAACAAACTATAAAACTTCGACCATTTCTTAAATAACTCTGTGCTATTAACAAGTAAATTTAAATTTATATACATGAAATATTAAAAACAGCTAGTTCGTAGAATTTAAACTAGCTTTTAGCAAATTGTGGTTTTAAATAAATAACCGCGAGTCAGGAATATTGCGAGAAACTCTCACGTAAGTTAGTAGGATGCAATAAAATCAGCGGTGGAAAGAAAGTGGGAGAAAAGGGAAAGGCTCTGGAGAATAAAGGCAAGGAGCAAATGATACAGTTAAAGGGAAACGCGGTGCGTTGGAGGGAGGATGGAAGCAGCCGTTGGCTAGGAAATGGCTGCCACGCTGCCACCTGTAGCTATTGATCGGTAGGGCGAAGCCGAGTGCGTGTAGCGTGCTACACAGTTGCCCATGGTCGTCGTATCTCTCCCCCGTTCGACTACCCTCGAGTTTTACCAGAAAAACTGTTGCAAGCTTAGAGACGAGCTGTCTATCCTATTTCCAAAACCAATAACTCGTTCTACATGCCCCCATCAGCCAGTCAATTATAATAATCCCACTTGCAAATTCCTTTAATATAAAAATGATTCTGAA
>NW_017176806.1:22220-22824 GCF_001652005.2 Ceratina calcarata | reverse complement strand
AGATTATTTGTAGTATCTTAATTATAAAATCAATTAAGGGTTCATAATTAAACTGAAATGCCAGCTAAACTGAATACATAATTAAACTGAAATACGACCATAACAACCTTTCTATTGATCTTATATACTATACAAGCCAACGATAATATCATTAGTCGTATTCTCATGTTTGCAGTAATTTACTTAAAAATGTTATATGTATAAGAAATGTTCTAATTTCTGTTCACGATACAAATTCTATTTACTGCTATAATTTATATAAAAAGAGGTGGCAGTGAGTAGAAATTGAATTTTCTAGGCTCCTTCAACTACGAGACTCATTACCAACAACAATTACAAGATACAACATGAACAAACAATCACAGATATTAAATAGTCTCTTTTCTGTTTTGGAATTTCACAAAGGCAGTAATGGTGTGCGATATTCAATTTCGTACACTGCAGCTGTTGCATATAAATTGATCTTTCCTCAATAGATACGAGTGAGTAAGGTTGATGTCAAACCTTACCGCAGGATTTGTCTCAAATTCCTCCTAACCATATGAACAGGAACAATTGTGAATTTATCCCATATATAAAGTATATAATGTACATTAATATACAA
>NW_017176806.1:14055-21593 GCF_001652005.2 Ceratina calcarata | reverse complement strand
ATGTATAAGAAATGTTCTAATTTCTGTTCACGATACAAATTCTATTTACTGCTATAATTTATATAAAAAGAGGTGGCAGTGAGTAGAAATTGAATTTTCTAGGCTCCTTCAACTACGAGACTCATTACCAACAACAATTACAAGATACAACATGAACAAACAATCACAGATATTAAATAGTCTCTTTTCTGTTTTGGAATTTCACAAAGGCAGTAATGGTGTGCGATATTCAATTTCGTACACTGCAGCTGTTGCATATAAATTGATCTTTCCTCAATAGATACGAGTGAGTAAGGTTGATGTCAAACCTTACCGCAGGATTTGTCTCAAATTCCTCCTAACCATATGAACAGGAACAATTGTGAATTTATCCCATATATAAAGTATATAATGTACATTAATATACAAATCATATAATGTATAACATAATGTATTATATGTGTAATACACATACACTTCCCCATACATAATATAGACTGTATGTATCTATAATGTTCCAAATAATTGTAATGTTACGTATAATTGTAAGCGATTGAAACACTTCTTTGTGGAAACCAGGAATATCTAAGACATGATTTAAATTTACAAGTAGGGACATTTACTATATAGTATAAATAAAGCAATAATAGCTGAGCATAGTGAGCGCATATGTCGCGAGCTGTTTGTCACGATACGTCACACACAATCTCCGTGCGGCAACGTGACATTGAAACAGTGAACGTCATGACCACAAACAAGTTCCACGGTATTCTCTCACCGATTTGTAATTACATTTCCATTTTAATTAACACATTTACAGGAAACCGGTCAAGTTTCCACGTAGCCGCGTCTGTTCAATTTATAACCCACCCTCGATTGTCCGTGGGAAAGCTATATCTGCCGCCCATGGAAAAATCGGCTCGTGCGTGATAGAATAATCGAGCCCGACGCGCCATCGGCCCGGTTCGTTCGCCCACGAGAAAACGAGCTTTCGTGGGGATGAACTCAAACCGCGTCACGAAACTCAATATAACACAACGGGTTTTGATTTATTAATCCTGTTTCTGAGGAAAACTGAAATCCTATCCTAGCGATAGTTTAATTCGCTGACAATCCGTGAATCGTTATAGGCAATTAGTTCGTTGGAAAATTTCCCGATGTATCTTTTTCAATGAAAAATGGAATTCTTCGAAGAAGAGATTGATCGATCGGTACTACAACGTTATTCTCGTTCGCAAGTTGATTTATGAATTCGTGAAAAGACAAAAGTCAATTTACTGAGAGCAAAATGTTGTTCCTGACGCAAACCAGTAAAAGTTATTATTACCAGCTATGGATCGTCTTTCTGAGAATTCCTGTATATAATTTAATTCATCATTAAAAGATAAGCTGCTTTCGGGAAGCGCATATTGTATTTCATTCTAGGTAATATTTTTGTATTCCTCTAATTATATTGTTTATCCACGCGTCAATATAGTTACGTAAAATTGTGAATATTCTTTTCTGTTGTATACAATGACAGACGGATATAATGAACTCAGTAAAGAAAGAGTCTAACGATATAAAAGATATTGCGTAAAATCAATTACTGATTCCTCAGCTCGTACCGTGGCCGTGTGTTCTATAAAGATCAGTCAATGGATAATTAAAATTGGCAATAGGCATTTATTTATCGCATTTTTGTTTCATCTGTAATTAAGATCGAGATTTAAAAAAAAAGAATGTTTTTAAAACTGTGCATGCAAGGCGACAAGTGGGAATTTCGATCATGGTGGGCATTTTGACGCCGAAACAGACGAACAATTTTTATTCCAAGTATTTTTAGTTCTCAGAGCTGTCTATCTAAACGATATTTCCCTCGCTGCCTCACGGCATTATGTTTGCACGCGGAAATAGCGTTTCCGCCGCGCACTATTAATCTATTTAATGAACGGGCTTTAAAAAAGTTATTTGATAACGTGAGCAAATTGCGAAATAAATGAGGGCGAAAGAATAAATTAAGATTTTTAACGAAAACGTATTACTGAAACGATTTAATGTACAACTTTTGAAATAATGAAAGGCAAGTATCTCATTTATAGACTGATAGATTTTATGCAATTATAAGAAAATTTAATGTGCAGAAATAATGAATGCCACGTGTAATAGATAATATCAAAAGATGGATGACTCAATGTTTAAATGATTCAGTAAATATTTATCACAATTTTTAAACTAATATCATAAATGTTTCATTTTCATCTACTCCTTTGTAAGATGCAAATTATTTAACTCTGTACCGCCTCAATTTAATAATAATAATAACGCTTTATTCACAGGCAAGAACGCAATATAACATACAAAGAGAAGATAATAAAATAGAAAACATGAAGATAATTCTAAGTAATAGCAACAAAGAAAAAGTGGAAATATTCTAAATAACAAGAACTTAGGGAAGGCCACGTCGGACAAAGCTTAGTGCTGGTACAAATATGAGCATTAAGAGATATTGGGAAACATCACTGCGCGTTTTCCACGTATCTCTGCAAATTAGTCTTTGTAAAATCTCTATCTTTGAAACAACAACATTGAAATATAAATTGCAAAGGATCGCCATCATGGAGAATTTAATTCTCGTATCCTCATCCGTTAATACGCTTGAACGCTTGGCGTGCTTGAACGCTCTCGCGACTTATAATAACACTCGTAGCAGTACACTAGGCGTTACATCGAAGAAGGTGAGAAAACAACCGTATAAACTCTAGAAATTCTCGAGCAGATTTCCCAAACAAATACACGATGACTTTCAAGGTACAGTTACGCGAGAATGATGCGCCGGCACGGTGAAATTCGATGCGCATAGTTTGCATAAGCCAGAGGTAACAAGGATGCCTACGAAAATTACTGGATCTGTTCCTGGATTGCGAAAACAATTCGCGTTCCCTATCTCCTGATTGTCACCTAGGATCCCAGCTGTTCAAGGTCCACTTACACGGATCAATTACACGCGATTGGTGTCAGCACGGCGTTAGTAACATCTGCTTCCAAATTAGGGTAACTGTGTTCGCACATTTCTGTCATATGTACATTTCAGTTACCGATCAATGCTCGTTAGTTTCATATTCACAAATTAATGTGGCACTTATTATCACGGTTTTCGGGTTAAAAGTGCAAAACTGGAAATAGTTCGATTTTATAAGCTGTTAATAATGATTTTTGCAATTTTGAATATACCGAAAGGATAAGATATCCTCCATTATTATTAACATTGCTTTATTGAAGTACTTAAGGAGAAAATAAAGTATAATACAAATTTTGAGTAATTTGATTCACATTTCTAGCATTTCGTTGCTCGACGATTTCCATTATTTTCCTCCACGCGCTGCTTTTCTCCGCTTTTGGCTCCTATCCAGTTTCTCTTCAGCCGCGAACTTTGTTCACGTGGCTGTTTGTAACTGACTCTTACAATGCAGCCAGAAATGAGACGGAACTTGGCACATTTGTAACGAAAATGATTGATTAAACCGTCTTTATTCTTGAGCCGGATTTCAGTGAATGGTCTTGAAGCTTTTGCAATCCTAAACTGAGATTCTAACAACCCAGTGAGACTAAGATTTCTTTACTAGCTAGGTAATTAATAATAATAACAATCTCAAGGTATGTGAATGTGACAAATATTTTTTAATCTTCTTCTGTCTACTACTTCTTATCAGAAACTACAGAACTTCGTTCTATCCTCGATAGTTTTCAAGCTAACTTAGGAAAGGCGAAACTTACAAGAAGAATAGTTTCATCTCTTAAAGTTACGTTACTGCAGTTAAAAGAAAAAGTAGTTAGGTATCCTTTACTTTTGACTACTTTACAAGCCTAGCAAAGTTTCATGAGAATCGACAACGCGTAATACATTCCACTCCCCCGCAAGTTTTACTCTGACACTGTATTACTAGCTGTCCCTTCCTGGTATACTTTGGTTTAAAAAATAGTCAAGATATCAATCCTTCAAACTGTCGTTTGAACTTTCCTGAAATTATAAAATGAAATATTGGCTCTGAATGCAGAAACTTCAGCATCGAACACTATTAAAAGTGAATTTGAAATTCTCTAAAGATCGTACTTATTAATATGTAATTAAACTTTAAAATAAATATAGTTGTGTGTCAATAGCTTTGCTATTATACATGAATGATAAATAAAAAACTGTTGAAATGAATGAGGGATTGTATGAGGATCAGAAATAAAGAAAATTAACGATGAAACGGAAGAATAATAAAATGATCAAACTCGCAAGAAACAAGGATAATGAAATTGAATAGAACTATGTAAGAATGGAAAATAGAAGTGGCACCGGAAATAAAGGTCGGAAAGGAATGTAAGGGAGGAAGAAAGAGAGTAGAAACAAGAATAGAGGCAATTTCAATGAAATAAAGGTAGAATGAGCAAACGGTTGAAAAAATAAAAATAGAAAATAAAGGGAAGCGAAACTTCTAAAGGCGAAGGCGATACAAAGAAAAAAGGAACAGATAAGACGATAATAAGTAAGGAGAATAGTAAAAGAATAATAAGCGGTGACAGGTACAATAAGAACAAGATAAGAACAGGATTGAAATACAAGATAAAAGTATTATTTAAGAACAGCGAAGTAGATTTAAGATTATGACTAAAAAGGAAATCAATTACAAATACATATGTACATACATAGATTACATACATAGGATACTAACTGAAAAATAGTCAAAACTGACAGAGTAGAAACAAACGTTTGAAAATATCGTGACTCAATTTCCATATAATCCGAACATTCCATTCACCAATCTGCGAAATTCCTGTGTCATAGTGAAACAAAAATTTGCTTGCCGAGTTACCCGAAAATTCACCATAACACGATTACGTTTAATAGCTTCGCGTGTCATCGCGAATTTTCCCGCTTGATTCTCCCGACGGAAAATCAATTATGAATAAATGAAATGAAGCCAAGTTCAACCTTCGGATTAATTTCTTAATCCTTTTATTGTAATCCTTCGCAGCGAGCATGACGCAAACACGACCATTTAAAAAATTCATTGTTAAACGATATCATTGTTTCTCCTTTTCTTTCACATTTAGGAATCACACGTAGTGTATATTAACATGATAATAAGAGAGATTAATAAAAAACTCAAATTTTTACATAAATCATTTCTCACTATGTAAATCATAATTCTGATATTATTTAACAAACATTTTATAAATTAATTTTCAATGCGTCATCGTTGTAGAATTTATTACCTTTTACATCTTACTGATTTATTTGATATTTGATCATAATAGTTTTTTATACATGAATTAATATTTATCAATATTTCTTCCCTATTTGTAATTTATATTTTTTAAGTTAAAGTGAATTTTTCAGTACTCCTTAACTTTCCTCCTTTGAACTCGAAATACAATTAATGAATAAGACAATATGGCTGTTATAATCAAAGCCGTGAACTTAGTCAACTGCGTAATAGCACACCTTATGTATTTCCACCATGATTATATTTATAAAAATAAGAATTTGCATAAACATCCTCAGTCTAATAGCTATTATTTTTCGTCTTATGTGCAACAACTGAGATAATTATTCTAATAGAAGAATGAAAAAACCTACACATATTTGTACGAATTTCTGTCGTTTTTCAGTACGGATAGTTCGTTCCTCAAAGCGAGCAGAGAAAAAAAGGATCTATTAGTTTCGTTAGCATCGTTTGTCCGCGCGTATACATGCCCGACAATACTGGTTCCAATTAACTCGCAGGGGCGTGCGTTGCAGTCCTAATATCGTTTCGCCAGTTGCATTATCCAGCTGCTAACGCGGGAATAGAAATTGTTCGGCTCGCCGGAAATAATGCACGTCGTTAAGAGCGGGAAATTCGACAGAGGAAATTCGTTTTACGAGGAACAGAGCAACGTCGACGTCGCGTCGCGTCAACGAGGCAGCAGCGACTAACATAAATTCGTCGAAAAAAACGATCATTCTTCCTGACTAGGCGCATGAAACCTCGCTAATCGCTGCGGAAATAATGCGTCATCTTCGACTGAATAGGGTCTTTCATAGCGGAGCGTGTAACCGCTTTTCGAAAATGAGGAATCACGATCCACTGGCAAGCAGAGGGAAAAGCTGGGAAACGGTAGTCGTGTTTTTATCAATAGCGATGAACAGCGTGCGTGAATTGAAAGCACGAACTGTATGTCAATAACATCGTTTCAAATACTATTTTGATTACTGATATCTTGATGGGATAATATCTTTCATTGCTTGGTTTAATGGGCATTTAATTCCATTTGAAATGTCTTTAAATAATCTACCAATGGTACTGATTCATTTTCGATGCAACGAATGTTACGAGAAAATATAATATAATAATGTTTTATAGAAGAAACTGTCTGAATTTTTATTTAACCTTCAACCTGTTATCAGAAAATAGTGTAATGAATATGTCAATTCATCGTTCCTGTTATACTTTTTTTATTACATTACAACATAAATTTAAATACAAATAGTAGTGTCATGGTTTTTAAGAGAAAATTGCATCACAGAGGGAAGACATTTTTGGGTTGATTTATTATGAAAATTGCGAACAAACCCTTGGAAGAACTTAAAGAGACTTCGATCACAGAATGCAAATGACGCATTTCATCAAAGAATTTTCGGAACGATGATGAATTCTTAGATGCACCCCTATGTGTCACGCCTGACTGGGTCGTTAAATTATTCATGCATCAGGGAAGATCATCACGACGTTTAATACGACGTAAAAAAGTTGAAGCAATTCCTTTTATCGGATACTGTACCATGAAATTATTATCTTCTAATATGTCACTGAATTCCATTTAAAACTTACAAATCTAATTAATGAGATATTACCCCTACTATTTCTATTCCTTTGTCGTTTTATCTCCCTTGAAATTAAGTTACCTGACTTTCATTAATTGCACGTAGTAATTTCTAATAATTAATATTTTATTCGTTAGTTCAATTATAATTCAATTTAAGCTGGAACTAAAGAGCAAAATGTAAAAAGGTAAAAATCAAAATGAAAAATGTGAAGTTTAAAATATAAAATACAAGTTAGAAGTGGGGGAAAAGGAACGTAGTAGTAAGGGTATGAAGGGTGGAAAGTGTGGATGAATAACAGCGTAAGAGTAAATGTAGAGCAAGTCCGTTTCTGGTCCGATAAGCTAAAATAAGGATAAAAAAAAATATATATATATATAAATCAATTTAATTTGTTTTAAAGCAACTACCTCGAAAAAAAGAATTCCGAAACTCTTCTTTTTATGATATATTACTGCTTACTATTACCTGATACACTAAACTTCAATGTACTTTTCTATAAATGTTCCACTAAAAAAGATAGTTAAATGAATTTTGGAATAACTGCTTGTTTCCAGATCCCTGGGAATAAGAGTCAACTCACACAATATTGAACCACATTAAAATATCTACCTGCGCGTGGCACCAAAGTCAATTCAAAAGTTAATTTTATAACCCAAATAATAAACGAACCGGTTCTATAAAATACGTCAAAAATGTCAAATACAATATAAAATTTCCAACC
>NW_017176806.1:11162-13744 GCF_001652005.2 Ceratina calcarata | reverse complement strand
AAGAAATTTATATAATTAAAGTTTTAAATGAAAAAGTAGAAGCAACCATGAATATTTTACGCCCTTAGAAACGAGAGAATGCTTAATGCATATGAAAGATTCAGAAAACTAGAATTCTCGGAATTCATGGATGCGACAAAACGGTGAGGGATTACGTCTACATGTAATCTTAAACTTAATGCGAAAGTTTGAATGGATGCTTGTTAGTCAGTCACGTAAAAACTACTGCACTGATTCAGTTGAAATTTTGCAATTACATTTTTCTCGTACCTAAGTAACACAACGTGCAAAGGCGTTCATGTTATAAAAATTACGTTCTTCAAAACGTGATTGAACAAATGTATTCTATAGGAGAGAAAATGAACTGGAAAAATTTTATCCAAATTGTTTCTATTACTAAAAATAAGAAACATTATTTTGTTCGAATAGGCTTTCTGGAAAATCTATTCCTACGATTTTTACTAGATGTAATTTAGAATACAGATTTCGCCCGATCATTTGTACAACCAAGGTTACTGAAAAGAACATGATCCTAAGCTCGCTGATTATAATAAACAACGTGGAAGCTCACATGTGCAACTGCTGTATTTATCAAGCATGCAATCTCTCATACCTAAGTGGCTCCAGGATACAAAAATGTAATATGATAGTAGTAGTCTTATAACCAACACAGTCCTTAAAAAAAAGAATAAGGGAAGAAGTACTTTCCATATAGTGACTTGAATACAAAAATGTAATATGTTAGTAGTAGTTTTATTTATTTGATATATGAGATGGTTCAGCTTATCGTAATAAAATTTCATAAAAAGCAGTACGTTCTAAAAAAAAAAGAGTAAGGAAATATTAATAGTCTTATTTATTACAGTGACTTGAATACAAAAATGTAATATATTAGTAGTAATCTTATTTATTTGACGATATATAAGATGCTTCAGCTTATCGTCGTAAAATTTCATAAAAATCAGGACGGTGCTTAAAAAGAAAGAATAAGGGAAGAAATGCTTTCCATATAGTGACTTGAACTGCAACGGGAGAAAGCTCGCGGGCAAAACCGCCACGGGAATGCTAGTATGTAACAGGTACAGCGTAAGCACTCGTATACACACACTCGCGTATCATAAAGAAGTATGTATGTGTGTGAAGCTGAATGTTCTTAAGGGACGAACAATGCGCGATGAAGTTTTAGCAAGCACAGGAAGCAAAGCTACTATCCGGAGAATTTGAAACGAGCGCATTTAGTCGGAATGTTTAATATAACAGTGTTAAGTCGGAGGGCAATGTATTTATACTTATTTCAAAATTAATATACTCCCATGTGTTTAATATAGTACGCACTTGAATGTTATCGGATTATGTGTTCGCGCCGCCAGATTAATTTCTCTATGGCTTAAAACCCAACGAGTTATAATTCTAACACTTTAATTAAGTAAGAGTGAAAGTATATAAATGTATTTAAGTAAATGTTCCAATGTCTACTCGCTGGCGTATTTTTCTATAATTTTAACATAATAAACATATTTATAAATATATGAAATTGTTCTTATTTACTAAGGCCGGAAACCATTGAAATCGGGGAGATCTCTATAAATTTATCACGGGTATTATCGTCAGAAATCTAATAATGCTAAGGGAGCGCATTAAATAATAGTCACGTCGCGTATATACAATCCAACCTTGAGGAACACAATCGAGGAGAACGCGTCGGAATGCGAACAAATTAAAAAGCGAGACGTGCGCGAAATAAAATAATTAAAGCAGACAGATTGATGAACGTGGTGGAAGACGCGTAAAGAGAAAGAGATGGTGTGTACTTGGACGATTTTTCTTTTAAGATCGTTCCCGGAAAACTTTTACGGTAAACGTTTCCTTTTCGTATGCGGAGAGAGTAGCCTCTCGCTCGCGAAGCTGCTTGTTTTTCGGTATTTTGGAAAACGGATCCCTTGGGTCGCATCCGCGAACGGAATTACAACAAGTGTTACTGTCCTTTCTCTTTCTCTCCGTGGTCCGAAAACCTGTCTCGTTCGGAACACGCCGGAAGAGCAAATTCAATTCATCGAAATTTAGCATCGTCTTGTTTGCAATTGTGCACACGTATCCGCGATATCTCACCCTTTAAAGTGGCCGATAACGTTTCACGGAACAGCGTCACATTTGTTCTCATGATACTTCAAAAAGGCATTTCTCATAGAATTTTCATAGAAAATGATCGATGAAAATGTTATCCATGAAAGAAAAAGATAATAGCGTATCAATCGATTGAGATTAAAAAATTATTTATTCACCTCGAAAAGAACAACGCAAGTCAAATTATTGCCAGTTCCAACTAATCGTTACACCCTGTATAGGACACTAAGTACAAAACATAAGTATTAACTCAAATTAGATAAAAGAGTCTTATACTGTTCATTTAAAACTGCCTAGCATAATTTATCATTAAACAACAAACACGAATTCCTTTTGACTGTTCAATATCACTAACGATTTTGAAGAATCTGTTATATCTGTAAACTCATGTGTTAAAGTTCTTAAACTACCGTACAATTTCCAAATCGTTGTAGAAAGCAATGGATTAGGATAAATTT
>NW_017176806.1:8040-10807 GCF_001652005.2 Ceratina calcarata | reverse complement strand
GATCATATTTCTCATCTTATTTCCACACCTTCAAAAGAAAAGAAAAAATCTTTCAAAAATCTGAGTCCTTATCGATAATGCGAATGCCGGATCACGCAAAATTACATCTTATCTCGAATTTCGGAACCTCTTTCACTACACTTGCCAATTTCCGTATCGATCCTCAAGCGTATAACGAGTAATCCCTACGGATGAACGAGCACGTTAAGGAATTAATGAGTCTGTTAACTAGTTCGATACGGCTCCGTTACCGGGAGCATCACAATCAAAGAAAGCTGTTCCAGCTGAAGGATAAGGAGGCCGAGACAGTATCAGAAATCGAAGGGCGGCCAGGGACACGAACAGAACCCTCAGATAAAATCAAGCAAGGGAAAAGAGGCGGACGATAAGGCAGTCATAAAAATGTTGGAAACGACCCAGGAGGGGTCAATGGAGCAGGGTCAAATGTCCGATCTGTGTCCGATATGGTGAAATTCACGTGGTTTGTAGCCCGCGATGAGTAACGTGCACGCGTTTACTTAACTCATTGAAAAGTTAGGGTCGCAAAGGGCGGCACGCGTTCTCGTGCCGGCGTGTAACGAAACGGTCTCGCGTGTCCCGCGTGACGTGGAAACGCGGCTCGGATAAGATCTGAAAACTGACTCGACGACCCACAGAGTTTGCAGGCATCGGATTCATCATGGCGATTTCTATTTAAAAAGTGTCAAGAAAAGAAGGTAGCCTTAGCAATTTGGCCCTTGTAACACCATTACTTAGCTTGTAAGACCCTTAATTTTTCAAAAGTCATGTCCTCGCATTTTTTATAATTTTTAGTCTCTGGTCGGAACCCTTTTAATGGAAACAGTGAAAAGTCATGAAGCGCACGTTGCAGAGGTTGAATCCAAGAAATCCTATGCTCGGTTAATTGCTCAAAATACCAGATGAAACGTAGGAAACTATGAAAAATGCGACAGCGCACCTAAAATCCCGAGGGTCAAAAACGAGATATCCAGCAACATCCCCAGGGGACAAGAGAATCTACTGAACTTGTGCATGAAACGACAAAGGTCACAGTTAAAATATGATTAACACATTCATTTCGAATTCCGAAACATCACCAACTTAATATACATAATCCAATATAACGACTATTCAAAACTTGTTAAAACGTGACCTCACGTCTCTAATTTTCTGATAACAAGTTTGAGTCTACAAATAACGCGATATGTTTCTCTGTTCGAACTGAGACCCGCTATAGACGTGAGGTCTCGCAGATGTGCATACAAAACGGCAGATAAAGGGTGAATTAGTCAGGACGTCTTGGAGCGATCGATTCAGCGGCACGAATATTTGACCGAATATCGTCGATAGGTGTGTATCCATGGCAAGTTATCGGGTATTCGAGCATGCACTCGGCTGCGAGAACTGCGGCCCAAGTTTCCTGTATGCATAATCAGTCCGCGTTTTCGTAGTCGATCGCTTCCCCGCAGCCGAGCAGAAAGTTATTCCGCTTCTTGACACGCTTTACCGTGCCCGCGGTTACTGACAAGCCGGCGCCTCGAGTAGATAATATACACGTTCCCCGGCGCATTATTGCTGTCCCGGTGTACTCGTCGCATCGTCGGTCCAAATGCCGTGCTCAGGAAATCGTTTACTCGACCCGGTGATTACCGTAGAAATTTGGTACGTCGAGTCTGGAACTTGAAATCGAGCGTGCCGGACGCAAACGATTCTCGTCGTTACCAACCGAAATTGGCAGCCGGCAAAATGCCATCGGCAAAGTTCCGAACACGTGTTTGCGATACAAATACATACAATCGACGATGTAAATATTGTACGAGGCTGGCGAAACACGAATTTGCGATAAGAAATTTATACTCAGCTGCGATCGGAGTTTGAACCTCGGTAATAGATACACGTATCTTCAAACCCGAAGCTAGACCGTTTCTTACACTCGGATAGAGACTTAAATAAAAATCATAAATAAAAATAATTCACTCTGATGTACGGTACCTATACGTGCCACGAATGCGTTACGCTGAACATTAGTTTGATACATCGTTCGATATAATAATAAATTTATTCAAAGTACGGGTCGTAAAAGAGGAGCCACGGCTATCTGCATAAAATTTTTCTATCTGCCCGAAATGAAATCTACCAAAGAGTTGAATTATATTCTAGCGTATTTTTAACTGGTCGTTAATTAAGGAAACGTACGCTGCGTCGTGTGTGCTTACTCAATTTTCAATTACCCGATGAATTAATCGTATTTTTAATACTGATATAAAGGAGTTAGGAGAATTCTCACTTAGCACGCCACGGCAGTTTTACGCTATTTATAGAATTTATTACTCGCACGCCGGCATTTCAGATTAAAAGCTGTTCACGGATTTAATTTTCTATAGGAATCGTTGTACCTCTTCCAGCGTGGGAAGCAAAGGTATCAATAATATTTACAGAAGTCGTACTTACTCGATTACGACAGCGTACTCAATATTGTGTCACAGTCGTGCGCAAATATTTCTGCAACGTCACTAACTGCCTTACAAAGCTAGAATTTGAACAATTACATAAATAATTCCACGAAACTTTGCATTTATCTATAAGAACGATAATAAATTATTCAAATATTTTTTATGGATATTGTTTTTTACATTCAGTATTTTCAAATATGTTTCAAATTCTTTGTGATTTGTAGAATAAAATCATTTAATTATGAAGAGCGAAGTCATGCTTAGTTGAGTAGAAATTGGAACATTTATTTTGACTATTTCCTATTAAAAATTCT
>NW_017176806.1:4332-8016 GCF_001652005.2 Ceratina calcarata | reverse complement strand
GAATTATATTCTAGCGTATTTTTAACTGGTCGTTAATTAAGGAAACGTACGCTGCGTCGTGTGTGCTTACTCAATTTTCAATTACCCGATGAATTAATCGTATTTTTAATACTGATATAAAGGAGTTAGGAGAATTCTCACTTAGCACGCCACGGCAGTTTTACGCTATTTATAGAATTTATTACTCGCACGCCGGCATTTCAGATTAAAAGCTGTTCACGGATTTAATTTTCTATAGGAATCGTTGTACCTCTTCCAGCGTGGGAAGCAAAGGTATCAATAATATTTACAGAAGTCGTACTTACTCGATTACGACAGCGTACTCAATATTGTGTCACAGTCGTGCGCAAATATTTCTGCAACGTCACTAACTGCCTTACAAAGCTAGAATTTGAACAATTACATAAATAATTCCACGAAACTTTGCATTTATCTATAAGAACGATAATAAATTATTCAAATATTTTTTATGGATATTGTTTTTTACATTCAGTATTTTCAAATATGTTTCAAATTCTTTGTGATTTGTAGAATAAAATCATTTAATTATGAAGAGCGAAGTCATGCTTAGTTGAGTAGAAATTGGAACATTTATTTTGACTATTTCCTATTAAAAATTCTTGAAACTGTATAACAAAACATTGTCAGAATCTATTATCTTTTTAGACTTTTACCGTCTTTCGATATAAAATCGAAGACCGGATACATTTGTTCACGTCGCAGGAGTAACGCAACAGCCAAGGGCTGATCGAGGAAACATTAAATTTCTAAGCAGTACGAGGCAGAAAAGACGGAGCCGTTGGCTGTCGATGCGGCCGAGCAGCAGGGAAAGAGGATTGAATTTAACTTCCCCTCCTACCGCTCAAGTGCCATCGGCAAGGGGGTGGTTTCGAGGTCGAGGGCTGTCGACCGACCTCGACCGATCGATATAGCTACAGGTGTCCGAAACCCTATCCGTTCTAGTCACTCTCGCCTACAACGGAGGAAAAAAAATACTAGCGCGATGATCGTCGCTGGTGTTCCGGCCAGATCAGACCGACGTAACAAATTGTCGCTGCTCCGAATTCACCTCGTATGTCAGCTTTTCCGATTAGAAAATGAACAACGACCCTGGAGGGTTTCAGACGCACAGACGCACATATACATGCGTGGGGGCGTACGCGTGCACAGGCGAATAAGCATCGCGCTTTGGGGTAAGGCTTCTTCGATCGATTTACCTACAAGTATTTGAAGCTACGCTCTCCGCTGGTTGGAATATCTCTCGCGTTCCACGGGCGACGCTGGAAAATCCATGTCTTTATGGTTCCTTGTGATTTTTATCAACGCGCGTGGTTGGGGACAAGCCGATCACAGGGACAGGCGACAGCGAATGATCGGTATAAAAACTAACTTTCTTGTATATTAAAAATAAAGTTTTATTCTAGCCTTATCGACCCATAAATGGGATTTGGTTTACACTTTGAAGAGTTAATCATTCCTTTTCTTATACACTTCACTTATTTCTATTAAATTATAATGAAATTAAATTAATCCACCCTACGATAAGCGTAAAATTAACTGATAAAAAATAATGATATTGTAAGAACGTAACTAGTACACATGGATATTGCACGCGATTTCAATTACACAATGTAATAATTAACATAAATATCTTAATCTGAACGAAAATAATAAAATCGATTGGAAAAGAACTATACATACAGTGCTGTTTACTTGGATAGCCTTGGATAGCCCATATTACTTCGTCGTAGGAAATTGTTTGAATAAAATAATATTAATATAAAATTGTTATAAGTATTTCTTCTGTGATCTATCAAGGATCAACTNTTTAAATCAATTTAACACACGTACATTTATATCATTCAAATTAAAGTGTATTATATTCTATGCTAATTCTGTTTTCCTGCTTTCATTGAACTGCAAATCGTATTGTTCTACCTCTGGCAACAGATAACGGATCAAAATGCACAAACAGTTTCTCGTTTTTGCAATCAATGTGATCCCCGTCGCGGAAAAATTCATGCGCTTTTATTCCGTCCGGGATAAAAAGATTTGTACACGGGCGATGACAAAACAGAGTGACAATGCTTTAAGGTGTACCCGTACGTGGCCGTCCTACGCGTCGGAGAGGAGCCAGACGCGCTATTGATTAACCGGTTGACGATTTCAAACATTGCGCAAAAATAACAATTGTGCAGCTCCGCGTCCAACACGATATTGCGTAACATGAGAATCGATGCTGTTCGCCGATAAATTTATACTAGTACGGCTATCACCTGGGACGGTGATAACGAGAAAAACTTTATTACGAAATCATTATCGAGAACCGCGTAGTACATCTCGCTTCTCAATTATTTAAATTTATGAGCCCGGTTCTATTGTCAATTATCGTGGATTTTGTGATTATAACCGAGTTATTGTTATTCGAACATAATTATTGAAACGTCAAAACTCGACGAAGGGGCATTTTCTTAAGCGGATGAACTCCGATAGCGACACGATAACTAACGACGTCAATGTTACTCACTAAATTGGCTAAAAATATGGGTTCACGCCATTCGATTCTACTTCCTTATTTATCAGAGAATCAACATCAAATTCATTCTAATGTTCAGTTTGAGATAAATATACATATTCTGTGATACCCTCTGGTTATTATTCAGTGACATTATAGTGATATTTAATAAAATAAATTTTCTAGTCCGACCTAATTTAACATTTTGTTATACGTCATATAATAAAATGATCTAACAATTAAAAGGATATTAATTCGTTACTTCCAACATTAAAATAGTTATGCAATTTTGGAACTTTATGGACCTCATTGTAGCTAATGGTTTAAACAATTAAAAATTGAAGTGGAGTCAATAGGAAGACTATATTACAATTTTTAAAAATACTTCATATTTACGAGAACGTATATTAAATCAATATAGAATTCCGGGATTGGAGTAACAAGTACCATTTTATTAGTAGTCCACGCGCGCACTAGTAAATCTCTTTTACTATGGCTGCTCGTCTCTTGTGTGTTCCTTTTGTGGCTTGCGTGGAAACACGTTTTCTTCGCCTTCTCGAAAGCTAATATTTATGCGCCTTTTTCCGATCATAAATCGCATGAGGGGTCGAAGTCGGACAGGGTGAGGCGAGCCAAGGGTGCGGTACTTTGCTCAGTTAGATCGAACGGAAAAGTAGAAAGATCTCGATGGTATCAAAGGGACCATTATGCGTTTTCGTGGAACTGACTGTGTCAAATATTCTCTTCCTTTAACGTTTCAGATGAAACTTCCATATATTCGCACGCCCCCGTACACCTATTTTATTCCAACAAATTTCCTGCCGTATTGGGCCTGCTGCGATATCGTTTTACGAGGCGCTGATTGTTACGGGTTTTTACGCAACGTTACATCCTGGGGAGCATTTCCCATTAGGGGAATTGATCCATTAAAATCCGCCGTGTTAACGAGGCGACGGTTTATTTTCGATTTTTTTCATCAATTCCCTTATTAAGTTATGCTTCCTTCCTTCCTTCACTTAGACGAAACTAAATATATTTGCAATTACTGAAATTGCACAATTGTCTCCTTCCATAAAATATTTAATATTTTCTTTAACAAAGGCTGCATATACCGATTTATTTAAAGATACGCTGTCGTCTCCATTATCTCGAAAAAGGATCACTCCCAC
>NW_017176806.1:0-3755 GCF_001652005.2 Ceratina calcarata | reverse complement strand
ACTTTCATTACTGCAATCAAACTAAATAAAACACTTGATAATCTCTTAATAAAAACGCTTTTTATGTTTTTTCTTACTATAATTTTCAATTGTTATTACTGCCTCTACTTCAAATACTATAAATTGTCAAAAATTCGTGCAATTCACCCGAACCATAAATTTAAAATTGACGTATGGAACGTCAAAGCAATGGACATAAACACGAAAAATCCATCGGTAGAAACTTAAACCGGGCGCCGTGAAACTTTTGTAGCCTTCGACTCATCGTCGAGCAAGCAGAAACTTTCTTCCAACGAAATGAAGACGCTGGAAAATCCCGAGCCAAGTTTCCACCTTTTTGCCACGCTTCTGAAACTCTTAAACACCATCGCAGAATGTGTTTCCTTTAGAAATTAAAGGAGCGTAGCAGTTCGCGTCCAAAACGCGAGTAGACATCGGAATTCGAGCGTGCGAATTTACGTTCAAGCGTTTTCATACACAAGCACCGTGACGTCACGATTCTCGTGTGCGATTCATGTCGCGATACGTATAGCGCGATTTAATTATATTTAGGTATACAGGATGGTCCTTAAAACACCGGACAATCCTTTATTTTCTGAGTTATAGACGAAAGTTTTTATACTAAACTTGTTCAGTTCAATGGGCATAGGTTTGTTCAGAAACGAATTTTTTTACGTTATTATTTAATGAAATACGATAACCAAATCCTTTTTTCCAAATAGAACTACGTATTTCGTTTTGTATCATTTAATGGAGATTTCCAAGACGATTTCATTTGTCCATCATTTATGAGGACGATTTTAATTATAATAAATTTTTTTTTAATTATTCCATAGAGATTTTAAAGACGATTTTATTTATTCTTCATTTATGCGAACCATTTTAGGTTTTCAGATATTTAACTCCTGAATATACTAATTTTTGCAGAGTGAGGATGGGAAGCAAAGTAGAGGGTCCTATTGTGCCTAAGCCATTTGAAATGGATACCTGTATTAGGATTGACATGTCCAAAGGATAATTCCGCATTGGGTGCTGCCTTCACTGTCGAAGACCACTTATTGCCGAAAAGGACACGGGTAAGTATTGTCCCTTGGGTCTCCCAATCCTAACACAGATATCCATTTCAAGTGGCTTAGCCACAGTAGGATCCCCTGTTATGCTGGATGATATGATGGATCCCCACTCTATAAAAATTAATACATTCTGAAGTTAAATATCTCAAAACCTAATTAATAAGGCCTTAAGTATTCATTTCATGTGGTTTAGCCACAGTAAAAATGCCTGCTGTGCTTCCCATTCCTACTCTGCGAAAATTTCATCGTATCTAATTAAATAGTAATGTAAAAAAAAAGCGTTTGCAAAAAGAGATGTGTCCTCTTGAAGCGAGCAAGTTTTGTATAAAAGCTTTCGTTTATTTTCCATAATTCAGAAATTCTATTATTTCTAAGAAGGAAGGATAAACTTATGACGAAATTAAATCATAAATCATGCCTCGATGTATTACGATGTTAATTACACACGAGAATTGGGACTTCTGTATCTCTCCGTGCAGAATAGCTGTTATTCTTCGCGGTCATCTCTTTTAGGGTTGTTGTGCAGTCTAATTTCAGAGACGGATTCGAGACTAGTGATCAAACCCAGGGAAACTGGGTCAACCGATCAACATGCTCGCGTCCATATTACGGAGAAATAGGAAACGCAAGCGCGTTCTTTTATCGATCGCCGTATCCTTCCACGGTAGAGAAGGAAGAAGGCAGAGAGCGAAAGAAACGAGGGTGATCCTTGAACGGCTTTTCCGATCGAGTAATCACTCAGCGAAATTGTTGTTCTGTCGTCGACAATCGATCGTGATAGCGACCGGTGCTGATTTGCATCGTGATATCATACGACCGTTACGTTATTGCGTCCTCGTTAGTTCTCTGAACAATCCCTAGCTATGGTTCGTGCGCATGCAGATGCCGGCACATCGACTCGTTAATCGACTGTCGCTGAAAGAAAGTTCGGCTGCATTGATGGCTGAAGAATTTATACGTTGGTAGCACGAACAAAATGTTTAGTAAAATCCAATAAGCCATATTGGTAAACCAGTTTGTTGGGCCAATGACTGATTCATTTTTATTGATTATCGTCTCTTCTAAAATTAGTGCATAGAACGTCCACTCTTTTTATCACGGAATTAATATAAAGTATTAATTGTTCTATATTATAATTTTTGTCATTCTGGCTGTAATTGCAGAATTGCTGCTACTAAATATTTATAATACTTAAAGAATTACTTGGAATTTATTATGAAATTCTATCTTATGAAACCTAACATATCAACCTTTTAATATATCACGTCATCATCAATTTTGATAATTTTTGTGTATGCAAAACGATAAGCCAGACCTTTTATTTCGAACAAATATCAAAAATAGAAAATAACGAAAAGTATGGATCATTAATGTCACACTTATGGTATTTTAATAAATTACCCATCTCAATTTTGCCTCGTGTTTGACGTTACTCGTTCAATTTGTACAGACAGGAATTCAAAGTTTAACTGTTAACTTCTCTATCGTGAATAAACAAAGAACATCATAAATACAGCATGCACGAACTAGTGGTGCGATTGCAGCATTTCGAGATGAAAGTTTACAGGATTCCAAGGTCGAACGATTTCTCGTTCTCACTAAACTACGAGATTTATTACATTCATTGCACTTCAATTACTAATATAATAGTAAGAGGTGTTACATATAAACTGTGAAACTACTAGGAAAATATACATCTGAAAAAAGAGAAGAAAGAGGGAGGAAAATGTATGGAAGATGTTGAGTAAACCCCGTGACTTGTAGCAAAGAAGTAGGCCAACCGATGGCCTTCTAGCAATAAGTAACCAAGGTACTACACAGCGCTGTGAATATGACGGCAATTCTCCAAGAAGATCAGTAAAATATTCACCAGGAATTCTTAATGAGAAAGAGGAGCGGTTGGTTGACATCCTTCTAAAGTTAAAACATTAGAACTAAAAAACCACATAACATGCATGAAGTATAATTAATGACAGGAATCAATATAGTCTTCTTGTTAAATCAACAGATTAATATAATTAGAAATATGATCAATTTACGGACAGTATTTTAATTCTTGTACTTTTATAAACTTATCTGAATAAATCAATTTAATCAAGCATGCAATAAATTAATGTTAATGTGAAGTTCCCAGAAATCGGGTAAATCATTTTGCAATATCGGAATAGAACAGAATTTTCAGCGAGCACGTAATAAACTAAACTAGCTGTTGATGTCGGCAAACGAAACAATTGTTCGCCCTGAGCAGGTATCAGCCAGTTAGGAACAAATTACTATCAAATACTGGGAACTACGTACTGATCAGGCAGTGCAATTGATGAATTCCTTGAATTTCAGTTGAGACTAACTATGCATTAATGGAATGCCGGAATCATTTTCCAAAAGGAACAGGTACGCGTTGGGAAACCTCTAATCGAAACACGAATCTCTGAACCCGTATCGACCAATAATACTGTTTACAACTCTGTGTGAGGAACAATTCAAACACACTGCTAATATTTCAATCGACATAATACTACCGTGTCAAAGTACAAACATATCTCATCATCAATCGAAGCTATTAATTGTTACTATAAAACAACTAAAGCAGCATTATCAATCCAACATGATCTCTCCTTTCCTCGATATCACGTTTTTACAGCTACTCTAATTTCAAATTCACAACATTGAAAAGAGTAGAGG